>NC_053028.1:93463541-93689487 GCF_003073215.2 Triticum urartu | reverse complement strand
GATGAAACCCACTAGCACGAGTAGGAATTGTTTGAGCCCTGATGTGCCTACTCATTCATGCTTGTTGTCATGCCTGCTACTGCTTAGAGTTGAGTCAGGTCTGATTAATCGGGAATGAATTGGAACGTGGTGAACATGTACTACCGTTAAGAGCTAAGTGGGTGAACACGATTTGGTAAAGGTAGCGGTGAGAGGCCATGTAGGAGTACATGGTGGGTTGTCTCATTGCAGCCATTCTCAGGAACTGAGTTCTGTGTTTGTGATCCATGAACAGTTACTACCACACATTGGGTTCCGGTAACTCGGCCCCTCTCGGCTTATTAATCAACTCGATCTCTGTCCAGGAGTTGCAACTAGTTTCTGGTGTTTGTAGGTAGTGTTAGTAGTCTACCAAGTGGCACCCGGTACAGGTGGGCTTGGGACAGACTAGGCACAGTGGCACGGTGTACCAAGTGGCACCCGGATGGTGGGCTTGGGAACCCTGCTCACATCGTTTGGGGCCGTGAGCGACACCTCGGCCGGATCTCCTTGCGGATGGAACCCGAATAGGCGATAAACCTGGACTAGAGACTTGTTGGTTAGTCAGGTCGTGGCCGACTCCCTCGCCCGGCTTCCGCTTGAAGGTTGCCGAGGTACATGACATGTACAGGGCGATAAGTGGCGAGAGCGTGTGTGAAGAAGTACACCCCTGAGGGTTATCATTATCTATTCGAATAGCTGGATCCCTCGGATATGGAAACTTGGGACCCCTTGCATAGTTCATAGACAAGTGAAAGTGGATATTCTAAAATGCGCAAGGTAAGTGTGAGTGCTATGGATGGCGTTCTCGCAGGGAGACGGGAGCGGGTCCATAGTGGTGTATTGGTATGGTGAATATGTGGACTCGTGTGCGCCACCTCAAAAGAGTTACTTGCAGTCGTAGTTCAGGATAGCCACCGAGTCAAACTGGCTTGCTGCAGTTAAACTCCACCACCCCTTTATTGATACTGATGCATATGTAGTTAGTTCTGATGTAAGTCTTGCTGGGTACATTTGTACTCACGTTTGCTTAATTTATGTTTTGCAGAGAGACTTCAGTCTCACTAGTAGTTCCACGTGGACTTCGACGTTTAGCTTGTTACCTCAGCTACGATCTTGTACCCTTGGGAGGGTCTTGTAGATAGTCAGGCTTCTGAGCCTTCTTCATTTGTAGTTGTCTGTACTCAGACAAGTTAAGCTTCCGCATGTGCTTGTTGCTTGTATGCTCTGTATGTTGGGTCATGAGACCCATGTTTGTAATTCTTGGCTCCTCGGAGCCTAATGAATAAATACTCTGAGTCGTAGAGTCTTGTTGTGATGCCATGTTGTATTGCACATATTGAGCATATTGTGTGTATGATTGAAATGCTTGGTATGTGTGGGATCCGACAACCTAGTTGTTTATCCTTGGTAGCCTCTCTTATGGGGAAATGTAGTCTTGTGCCTCCATGAGCCATAGTAGTCCGCTACAGCCCGGTTCACCGGAGTCCTGCTAGCCCAGCACTACTGCTCCGGAACACTTGACTGGCCGGCATGTGATTCACTTCGTTCCTGTGTCTGTCCCTTCGGGGAAATGTCACGCGGTGACATCCGGAGTCCTGCCTAGCCTGCTACAGCCCGGTTCACCGGAGTCCTGTTAGCCCAGTGCTACAGCCCGGATTCGCATGCTGCTGATCGACATGCTCGATGTTGATTCATGTATGCCTGTCCCCGTAAGTTAGTGCCACTTTGGGTTCATGACTAGTCATGTCGGCCCGGGTTCTCTGTCATATGGATGCTAGCGACACCATCATATACGTGAGCCAAAAGGCGCAAACGGTCCTAGGCCATGGTAAGGCGATACCATGGGGATACCGTGCGTGAGGCCGCAAAGTGATATGAGGTGTTACAGGCTAGATCGGTGTGACTTAGAATCGGGGTCCTGACAGCTTTGGTATCAGAGCCTGACTACCTGTAGGATTACCAAGCCAAGCTGGTCGAAGTTGAGTCTAGAAATGCTTTAGTTATATAAGGGAATTGATTGTGGGAAGGAACGTAAGGCTCTTTTTACTCCTTATCCTCATGACCTTCTGATCTGAGTCATCTTATCTTTTCTACGGGGTTAAGAACTAGGATTCTCTTCTATCTCTTAGGAGGACATGTTACTAAACCGTAGTTGCCTAGGATTGTTGAGTTTAAGCCTCAGTTCAGTTCCTACTACTTCCATATGTTCATAGCTGGCCTTAGAACCTTGATATTGTGATGTTGAGTGGTTATGCCACCATTTTTGCAGGTTGTCTCAAATCTTTTGAGCAATTACAACCGTTATGCTGTCTGAGTCATCACAGGTTTCTAAACAGTCTGATGCATTTGCAAATGTCTTCATCTCGTTTCCGATGTCCTTTGGGCCAGATTAAGCACACTAATCGGTCTGTTGAGGTACTCCATTGCCTTGACATATATGTTGGAGCTAGTATTATGACCCTAGGCATTCTAGCGAACCACCCACTAATCTAGCAATGCTTTATATCCCCTGTGTGATAATTCTGGCCACCTTTATTGAAAGCATCCCGTGATGTTATTTAGTATGTAGGTATTCTATTCCTGGGTTTTGAACCCGAGATTCACCCTACTTACTTCATGTTGTTAGTATTTGCTAGTTCCCTTAAGATATTAGTAACCTTGTGATAGTCCTCGAGGTCTGCGGTATATCGTTCTTCCAATACCATGAGCCAATATGGAAGAAGTTATTTGAACCAAAAGAACACAATCAGAGTACTCTTGAGGAGTTCTCCATTCATAATTGTGATTATGCCAGTTCTACCTTTCTGCATGGGTTATCCGGAAGAAACATGTTGAGCTTTGTTCAACATACTAATCTATGCATCCACGACTCAGAAAGATATATGTCCCCTTGAGTTGTCCCTCCTCATTTGTATTCCGACCATCATCTATCAATTGATAGTCAGGAGTAATTGTGAATCCGTGTTATCGATGCTTATTATTCTTGTGGTCAGTCAAGCCATTCTAGTTCAGAATGACTAGGAGAAACAAACTCCAGTACCTCATCCATTTCAAGGATTGGGTCAAAGCAGTTGTATTCCGCAGATCAAATGCAATCAAGCTTTTGGTCTGTTCTACCCTGAAGTATTACCCACTTTATGTCAGGAATGTCATGAGAATTGCACCTTCTCTTACGAATTCTTAACGTAGTGATACTTCTCGCCATCATTATTCATTCCTCGGTGTCGTGTTGTCGCAACCAGAATTCCGGCAAGTGAATTATGATGTGTGAAATCAGTACTCCGAGCAACTCGTTGCTTGGTAGTAAATGGACAATATTCTCATTCTTAGCGTGTTGGTTATTGAACTACCATTCTAAGATTGATCTTGCTACCTAGTCCTTACTTCAGGTACACTCTTCGATCAATGAGTTATGATTGTGTCAATCCCTCACTCTTTCGATCATATCGTCTTGCCCTGAAAAGCAAGATTGTTCTCGAGCTTAGAGTCATATCGGTGGTTTGTGATTTTCCGGATATCTTCATGGAAGTATCACCAGGTCATCCCCTGACCGATATGGTGAGTTCGTGATCAAGTTGGTTATCAATAAACCACTCTTTCTCCAAGAATCCGTGTTGGATACCCCTAAGCTAGTTGGTTAAGCTAAACAACAACTTGGAGAGTTGGAAGGTAAAAGCTTTGCCGAATTTAGTTCATTCTGAAGGGATATCTTTGCGTTTGTGTGTGTGTTGAAGAAAGGTGATTTCTTCATTGATTGGTCCTCTGATCAGTTGTTGGATCTATTGTCTTGCCAAAACTTTGATTTGGGCGTGGGCTATCCTCAAATCAAATCAGAACCAACGATGATCGTAATGTTGCCTTACTCGTGGTTGATCCCTCGAGCATACACCATTATATCTTTTGGGTCTGACCAATGCTATCGTCTTGTTCACATAGTTGTGGGATTCCATATATATGGAAACATGGATGAATTGTTGTTGAGCCCATCGACAACATCCTTACCCTTTCCATGAATTATGTTGAACATTAAGCTAGTGTGGGAAACTTTGGAAGCGTTGCCCTCGTGTCCCGTTCATAAGGTATATGTTTGGATGAAAGAAGATACTTCCTCTAATTCATGTGCACTTGATGCAAGTTACCGCCATGAATTTGAGAAAGGTTTGTTTTGCTTCCTCTGGAACCATCCCAAGTCAGTCATGCATATGTGCGAAGTATTTTGTGGTCTGGAGACTTGCAACCTTCATTCTATATGTATTCCTAGCACACCAAGCCACTGATTGATTTGTTCAAGGAGAAGAAGTTCCTTCTTAAGAGCATGCCTTATGCAAGGACTTTGTTATCCTCGATGGTGGTTCCCCACCTGAACTCGGTAGTGTTTTTATTATAAGACTACTACGTGGTCATGCTTGTCTGGGACAACATGTTCACATGTGTTAGCAGAACCAGCTCATGTTTTGGAGCTTACTACCATAGTCCATTTCCCGAGAATCTTGCAACACCATCTCGTCGATTTGTGTTGCAAACTTTCATTTTCTTCTAGACTCGATGGGTCTGGAATATCCTGTTACCAAGAATCTCAGGCAGATATGATGGTTGGAACTTTTCCAAGATCTATGATGTAGGTCCCCGACAAGGTTGATGTTCTGGCCGACACACCTAGCCAGAAGATCTATCATTGTAGTATCTTGATTGAGCTATTTGACCATTTTCTCCATGAGGATTTAGTGTGACCTATTCTTGAAGTTGTTCCTTAGGGATCCTTGTGCTCTTAGTTTCTTCAATGATTTTATAACCATTGGAACATTGGAAACACTCTCGACTGTTGAGTTCTTCCCCAGTTACCAGAATCATTCCCAATATTTGCATTTTGTTCCCAGCTTGCACCTCAGTAGTTTTTGTTCAGGATCATCTTCAAAAGTGGACTTACCATGGGTACCATCCATTTCTGATGATAAGCTAAAAATCATCCATTGCGTTGTCTTCAACAAGGTAGTCCACATCATCCATCCTAGTCGGAGTATGCCATTCTTTCGAACCTTCCAACGATCGATTGTGATTACCTCAGGCTGGTATAAAGAGTTTCAATGATCTTTGTATCAAAAGTAATTCTTTTGCCACTTAAGGGAAATGCTTTTCGAGTCACCTTTCCCTAAGGTGTCCCGTTATCGAATCATGGCAGATAACTCCTCTTATCTTGAAACCATGCACCATCTTATTCAGCGTGGAATTGTGCTTATCAACTTGAATCTTCGTTCTCTATTTCACTCCATCCCTTTGGATGTATGTTTTGTGTCTCAACTCGAGATGTTTCAACATCTCATTCCGTGAGTTGATCGTGAGTTGTTCGATCTTCGAGAAGATCGATTTCGGTAGAGAGTCTCTTTCCATCATCATCATGTTGGATAAAGATCTCGATAGCAAAGATGTCAAGATCAATTGGAGCAATGAGTCAACATCCTCGAGAAGGGCAGTTGGATCGAGAAGACTGTGATAGTTTTGTGACCCCCTCTGTCTTCTTACTCCACTTCTTGAATCTCGGGACGAGATTCTTGTTTAGTAGGGGTGAGCTGTCACATCCCTAGTTCTGGTATGCACTAGGCTAGCCTTTCATGTGAGCATCATGTTTAAATTTCAATGAATTTGAATTGGGGACTGTTCAAAATTTTCTTGAATGGGCGAACATTTCTAGAATTCACAAACTTTTTTGATTTAGCGAACATTTCTTGAAATGCATGATCAGTTTTAAATCAGCGCACATTTTATGAATGAATAAACTATTTTGTAAGTCATGATCAGTTTTTATTTTTTTTCTATATTTTTTCACTCATGAACATTTCTTGAATAGGCAAAATTTTGTTCAATTTCAGTAACAATTTTCAATACACAAACCTTTTAAAAAATTATGATTTTTTTATTTTACGAACATTTATTTTCAAACTTTCAAACATCTTCTCAGTAAGCAAACATTTTTTTTTACAAAATCACAAATATGTTTTGTATCCAAAACATTTTTTTATTTTGGAACTTTTTTGAAGTAAATTTTTTAATAAATCATAAAATGTTTGTGGATTCAAAAAATGTTTGCTTACTTAAAAAATGTTAATTTTTTTAACAATATATGTTCGTAAAATTAAAAAAGGGTCATGATTTTGGAAAAAGTTCGTGTTTAAAAAATGTTAATGAAATTGAATAAAATTTCGCCAATTCAAAAAGTGTTCATGAATGAAAAAATATCCAAAAAAATTTAAAACTGTTCATGACTTACAAAATAGTTTATTCATTCATAAAATGTTCGCTGATCTAAAAACTGATCATGCACTGCAGAAAATGTTCGTTAAATCAAAAAGATGTTCATGAATTCTAGAATTGGTCGCCCATTCAAGAAAATTATTTAAAAAGATATTCACAGTTTTTTTGCAAATAGTGTAAATGTTCATCGAATTCAAAAAAATACCTAATTTTATAAAATGTTCGAAAATTTGTAAAAGTATTCATAAATTTCAAAAATACTCACAATTTCAAATATGTTAACAAGTTTAAAAAAATGTTCATGATTTCAAAAAATTGAGAGTGACGGCGTATCTCAGTGATGCAGAAAAATATGGTCATGAGGATGAGAAGGAGGATAAGTGGCAACACAAATGTGATGCCTCGCCAAAATAAAGGACCTGGACCTATTGTGGTCTTGAGTGATGGTTACTAGGTTAAGAGCGTGTATTATTTTTTGTTACGTTGCAACGCACGGACTCTCTTGCTAGTCTCTACCTAATAATAAAGAGAGGATTGGTTCTGCAAAGTTGCCAGGATTACATCCAATGCCACCAGTGAGTGAAAAAACTTCTTTAGTCACTAGCCGTCGCATTTGTTAATATTCAGCTCACCCCTATAGCTCAAGAGAGAAACAGCCTAACTTGCTAGATACCCCGTCTTCTAATCGGGAGACTTGAGTTCGATTTCCCATCTCTCCTCTTTTCTTTTGCCTTTTACCTCTAAATTTCAGTTGGCGTAAGATAGAGATACCTGGCCCAAGCGTTGCTTAGCAGACGGGCTGCACAGTGCTACAAGTTCGGCTCAGCTACTCTCAGTTTAACTTTTCTTCTTTTTTTGGCAGATTTAAGTACTTTTTTAAAATATGCATATCTTTGAAACCTTAACACCAAATTTAACATGTTATATATGGAAATCACTCAAAAAATGTGTAGACTCTAAATATGCTATTATATTGCATGTTAATTATTTCTAAAATTATGTTTAGGATGCACCCTTAATTAATACTTTTTAATCCGTGGTATTTTGAAAATGTCTATTTTATACGTTTCCTATCCATTTAAGTTGACTAAATAGGATAGTATGATGCTCTCAGAAAATCTATTATTGGCACCATAGAGGATGTTCATTTCTACTTTATGCCACTATTACTCTAGATGGGCTGCACAGTGCTACAAGTTCGGCTCAGCTACTCTCAGTTTAACTTTTCTTCTTTTTTTTTTGGCAGATTCAAGTACTTTTTTAAAATATTCATATCTTTGAAACCTTAACACCAAATTTAACATGTTATATATGGAAATCACTCAGAAAAATGTGTAGACACTAAATATGCTATTATCTTGCATGTTAATCATTTCTAAAATTATGTTTAGGATGCACCCTTAATTAATACTTTTATCTGTGGTATTTTGAAAATGTCTATTTTATATGTTTCCTATCCACTTAAGTTGACTAAATAGGATAGTATGATGCTCTCAGAAAATCTATTATTGGCACCATAGAGGATGTTCATTTCTACTTTATGCCACTATTACTCTAGATTAATCTATTTGATGCTACTGTTGCTTTTAGATTTAGTTCATGACATGAGGCCCACATTTATTAATAATGTTATTCCTTTAAATTTTACTTTTAAATTTTAGAATGAACTAATAAGGTAAACTAAGTTGACTCAGGACCACATCTCATGTTTCAAATTGGCATCCTGCAAAACCCTACCCTCAATCAATCCATTGTTCTACATGTTGTTCATTGTTTTTGAAGCTCGCCGTTCATGCCTAATGGCCATTGCTTGTCATGTTAAAAAAGAGGGCATGCACCTACGAAGGATCATGAGAATGTTTATCACATTAGAGACGTCCTTTATTGTTTGAACTCCCGTTGCAATGTGTGTTTGCTAGTCTCTATCTCTACTAATAAATCAAATATTGCTTCTGGTCGTCCGTCTAAAAAATTACCCTCGAAGTTGCTATATATTACCCGCTATGCCATCCATAAGTGAACAAAGCGATTCACTTTTTTTCTACTAATAAACCAAATATTGCTTCTGGTCGTCCGTCTAAAAAATTACCCTCGAAGTTGCTATATATTACCCGCTACGCCATCCATAAGTGAACAAAGCGATTCGCCTTTTTTTGTTAAGTCACCGTCGTGGTAAGTCTTTTATACGCAAGATACCCAGTTTTAGTCATGTGCGGACCGGTGGCGTAGTGGCAGAAGCCTGTTACTCCAACTGTGAAGACCAGGGATTGAACCCTGTTTCCATCGATTTTCCCCACATCTTTTTCTCACCCACCTCATCTCCCCGTATGTCTTCATGGGCCAGCCCGCGAGGCATGGCGACGCTGTTTTTTTTCATTTCATTTTTTTGTCTTTCTTTTCTGTTTTTTTACTTCTTCTTTAAATTAATTTGAGACTGAAAAATTTTAAAAAGTTGCGACTCTTGAAAAAATGGTCGAGAAATCATAAAATATCTACGAAATTTACAAATGTTCGAAAAATCATTAATTTTTCGTTGTTTCAAAAAATGTTGATAATTTTACAAAAATGTTGGCAAATTATAAAAAAAATAAAAATTTAGGAAAAAATTGTCAGGAAATAAACCATGTTCTTGATTTTGTTAAAATGATAATTTATACAAAACATATTCGCGAATCTAAAAAAATATCCATGAAATTTTAGAAAATTCTCAAAAAATATTCAACTTTTCTGCGAATTTCAATTTTTTGCCCTAATTTAAAAACAATCATTAAATCAAAAAATGTTCAGGAATTAAAAAACTATTCATGTGTTCAATAAATTTTCGTCTAAACAAAAAATGTTTATGAATTAAAAAAATGTTTTTTTAAAATGTATGTCAATTCAAAAAACTTTTCACCATTTCAATAGTCTTTTATGTCTACGTTTTGATCAGTTTCTGGAAAGTCTTTATATGTCTAGGCGTTGGGAGTAGCTCGTGGTAGATGAAATTTATTTTTAAAGTTTTCAACATTTTCTTGTGCTACGCACTGACAAGTGTGCCATGCGGTGGCAAGCTCATTGCATTCGGATTTACCATGGCGAATGCATTGTGATCACATGGACATCACATCCATTATCAGCGAGAGTCGGAAGAAAGATAAGTGGCAAAATGATGAGCCACTGTGTTAAAATAGAAGATATTGATATGTCAGGGTATTTAGTCATACTTATTCAACCAACGTATAATTTTTGTATCTACCGTTGCAACGCACGGGCATGTTTGCTAGTAATAATAAAGAGGCCATTGCTTGTAGCGGTACGTCACCACAATTGCGCCCAAAGTTGCAAAAAATTACTCACAGATGCCACCTATAACTGATAAAAAAGTTTCACACAGGGAGATCCCCGCCTGGCCTATGCAGTAGGAACCTTCTATACTGCGCTATGTGCGCTGAGAAAAGACACAACACGCATTTATGGGCCGGCCCATGTCTAGCCGGCCTATTTTTTAAATTTCATTTTTGTTTTTTGTTTTCCTTTTTCGTCTTCTTTTTTTCTATTTTAAAAAAATTGGGACTTCAAAAAAATGTGAATTTCGAAATAAAATGTGTAATAATTCATAGTTTTTTGTGGATTCAATAACGTGCCCGACTTTAGAAAAATGTTCCCAATTTCGAAAACAATTTTTCAGGAAATAAAAAATGTTCATGATTTTTCAAAAAAGTTTGCTTATTAAAAATGTTATTGAAATTGAACTAAATTTCACCAATTCGAAAAATGTTCAAGAATTCCTAAAATTAAAAAATATATTTTATTCATTCATAAAATGTTTGATGATTGGAAAAATGACCATGCATTAAAAAAATGTTTGTTAAGTCAAAGAAATGTTTGTGTATTTCAAAAATTGTTCCACCAAATTCCAAACAATATTCGTCTATTCTAGAAATGTTCGCCAACTCAAGAAAATTGCTAAAAAAATGGTCACAATTTAAAATAATATTTGAAAATAGTATAAAATGTTCATGAACTTAAAAAGTGTTCGAAAATTTACAGAAGTGTTCATGAATTTGAAAAAATGTTCATGATTTCAAATATGTAACGAGTTTAAAAAAATGTTGATTATTACACGAAATTGAGAGTGTAGTGTATCTCGGTCAAGCAACAAAATGTGATAATGGCTATTGGAGATTTTGGTTTTTTTCTCCCGTTGCAACGCATGGGTCCTTACGCTAGTAAAAGGGAAATTTCTAGTGGAAGTGCATCCAGTACAAATATGAATACAACAATATAATCTTTGGTGACATGCATTATTATTATTTAAGTTAAATCTATGATCAAAGTTTGGTGTTCCCTCTATCTCAGTTTACAAGGCTTGCATGTGCATCTAGGTTGTCAATTTAACTTATATAAAATAAATTGTTTAACATAAAAATTATATCATTAGAAAATAGAACACCTAAAGGTTCTAATGATATATTTTTTGTAATGTATGACTCTTATTAAGTTGGTCAAATTAACGACCTAGGTACACGTGCAAGACTTGTAAACTGAGATGGAGAGAGTACAAAATACTAAGGGGATGAATAAACCAGAACGGAGGCAGTAGTGGTCTATTTTAGGAGCAGGTTGACCATGGTTTATGTTTTCTCCTCATTCCCCATAATGTACATTACGAGCGCACCCTCATCTGACCTTTAGATACATATCTAGTGGCGTGCGCGTAAACATAGTTTAAAGCAAAAGAAATTTAGATGCATTTTACGTACTTCCAAAATAACCAATCAAATTGTCTCCATTCTCAAAACATCTCTCGAATTAAGAATGTATCTTCTTAGATTTCAAGGGAGATTTCTCTATTACGCACGCCCTTTCGTGTTTTGTGATGACACCTGGGGCTTGCATGAAGCCCATATGCAAACAACAGCTTGGTCAATTCATTTGTATCACAAAACCCAACATCTGCATATTGGGCCTACGCACAGCCCACCATCTGTATGTTGAGCCTACATAGAACGTGGTTCATCTTTTGACCAAGGGAGAGATGACCAACATATATGGGGAATCTCCATTCTTGTACAAATGTTAGAACCACACTGAGAGGAGGGTGTTGTGCTATGGACACACACACATACACGTATTATAGCGCGTGCGTTCGTGTGAAATATTTTCATGGCTTGAACTTAGAACTTTGAATGCTTGGGTGACCGCATTGTGTGCGAACAATAAAACTTTTTTATTTTTTTTTTCTAACTTGCAAAGTGCTGGCACTCTTGTTTTATCAATTTCAAAAGCAATGACACGTCTGCATTTCATTTCCAGAGTTTGAATAAAATTTCAGGGATCTACAGATCGCCGAAACTCTAAAGTGCCAACGGCTTAACCAACTAATCTACATACCAAATGACAATATTAAGCTGGTTCCATGATACCAACGTAGAGTGAAAGGAATACTTTTCTCATTGGAAAACCCTTATTTTCCACCAACCGATTTCCTAGGAAATCAGTCGGGCCGCTAACCCGCCACGTGCCCGTGGCTCCTGCACGCTGCTCTTTCCTTTTTTTTTTCCAGGAATACGCAAAAGCCTTGTGCCCTTGCGTATCATTGCATTTATAGGTAGGGTGAAATACATGGCAATGTTGCTACAAGTTGTTACAATAGCGGACGACGTGACGAGCATGTTTGCAGGGATGGCATGCTTCGGCAGCCGTGCGCACGGAGAGATATGGGTACGCTGCTCTTCCCTGGCTTTCATTTATGTTTTTCTTTATCTTGTATTCCCCACGTCCCAAAATTCTTGTCTTAAATTAGTCTAGATACGGAGTCTAATTTAAGACAAGAATTTTGAGACGAAGGGAGTACGAAAGTACAGGTTCTTTTTACGTTTAAAAGCGATGGAATCCAACTCGCTAACTCTCTAACGCAGTAAGCAGGTATTGTTCACTCCGGCCCAAGCCATAGATCGGGCTACTAGTACAATTTAATTGAGATGCATGCTATATGGATGGAGTAGCTTATACTCCATATCATAGTACAACCAAGTGTAGTTATTATTAACAAAAAAGGAAAACTGATATGAATTGGTTAGTCAGGTCATCTACACGTGACGGACGACTAGGGCGCGTTGCGAACCGAGATTCCCGTCATGCCACCACCTGGCGTTGGATAAATCTACCGCTCCCAAGCTGCAAGCAGGAGCCGCGTATTGCTGCAAGGGAAAGGTGGTTGCCGATGTTGCAAGGGGAGAGTTTGGTCGCCTAAGCTGTTGCAAGGGTGGTCAATGATGAATACATTGTTGCAAGGGTAGCGGCCGATGATGCAAGATGGAATCGAAACATTGCAGGGCCAACTCGATGATGTTGCAAGTGAGGATATGTGATGTTGTAAGGTCGGGTTGGCAATGCTGCAAGGTGGGATGCGCGGCGTTGCAAAATCGGAATCTCGACACTCGCTTAATCACGATGTTGCAACATCGGCCGACAATGCTGCAAGCTACGACGTTGCAACACAACAAGGCCAGACCGCGTTGCATGTCTCTTTTACCTTACGCCCACCCCCTTGTGTTGTTACCTCTCTCCTAGTCTGAGCATGCAACCACATCTTTCTTCTCTTCCTGTGATGGCAACAACATTGGATCAACCTCCGAGATTTTCCATTGTACTCGCCAATCCTATGTCACATGTTGTCAATCACCGCCCTTCCTATCCAACCCACTACATCACTAACATGCTGCCTCTAGCTGTCATGTATCTAAGTTGGACCATTGCTTGAGAACACACCAGCTGCATCGACCATAATATACACATGAGGAAAAACTAAAAGGTCATTAAATTGGTGGCGTAATTATGATTATGTGATTCCTGTTTGATAACGGGAATAAGTAAGGGCAACTTTAAACTTACCAAAGGCTGCATGCATCAACCGATGTGACGGCCGGAGGTTATCTTCCTTTTCGGAAAAAAGGTTAGGCTTTTCTATACTCTTGATAGAACATACTACTTAACGTATGAACTTATAATGTGTAATGAATATGCACCCACATTGTTGTCATTGCAAGACACAAGTCAACCCTATTTAACATTGTATTTTATCCTGAATATTCTGATTAGTGTACCTTCATACAATATATATTAATTAAAAATTAATTCCCACTTCCAGGTGACTACTGACAGGAAGAATTACCATTGCCACCCTGGTACATTGTTACCTTTTCATAGGAAAAGACAAGTCCAAAATGAATAGCATCACAATAAGACATAAACACAAAATATACTATTCACAATTGAATTTGTTTTCTTTCTCTTTGTACTCGATACATAGATCAAATTTGGGTCGAAAAATTTATGGGACTGTAAAAACACACTTAGATACTAATTCAATTTCAAAATGAATTAGATGTGCTACCGTGATGGTATCATGGTATCACCTAATTAGATCCATTCCCCGCTAGAGAATCATGTTGCATGGCCTGATACCCGCCACAGCTATTTTGGCAAAGTAGTCATGGCAGATTGTCAAAATGAATCCGCCACTGGTATCTACAGAGCAATGGCGGGCGGACATACACACCCGCCACACATAAACTCTTCCAATTTTCTTGCGTGGTGAAATCTACTAGTGGTGGGCCAAATTTATGCCTGCCACAAATAAAATATGGTAACCCACGCCAAAATAAATTCTAGATAACTAGAAGTTAGCTGTGGCCGACACTAATAGCCGCCCGCCGCCCATAAGTTAGGTCCAAAAATTCCTAAGAAAATGTATGTAGTAAACTTAGAGTAGTCTCAAATTTGAACGGGGTCCAAAAATTCGTAAGGAAATCATATTTGGTAAACATAGAACAACTTGTATGTCCGCTACTTCGGGGGAGAATGTCTAGCTTGTACACGACGTGCATCAAGTTTTTGCCGTAACGGTGTCAAATTTTTACCACACTATAGGTGTCTAATGAATATATACACCATGTCAAGTCTCATCCCGTTCAGAGCTCATTTGCTCGCCCAAAGATTTTTGCCATTTTTATTGCCGGAAAGTCAATTAATGTTGCGAAAGAGCAAACTAACTCAAAAAGTGACAAAATTCGAGAACGAAGCATTCAATGGTGTCAATTACTCATGGAAAAGGTTTGAAATTGAAATGGTTTAAAAAAATGAGTTGGGTGTGTATAAGGGCGGTTTTGGTTCGAAATCCTTACACTTGGGGGACTGTGTCTTGGTTGTACACGAGGTGCATCAAGTTTTTGCCGTAACAGTGTCAAATTTTTACGATGCACTACAGGTATCTAATGAGTACACCATGTCAAGTCTCATCCCATTCGGAGGTCATTTGCACGCCCAAAGAATTTTTCCGTGTTTAATTGCTGGAAAGTCAATTACTGCTGCAAAAGTAGCAAACTAATTCAAAAAGTGACGAAATTTGAGAATAGGGATTTCAATGGTGTCTATTACTAATGAAAAAAGTTTGAAGTTGAAATGATATTAAAAAATGAGTTGGGTGTGATGATAATAGTTTTCGTTTGAAATCCTTACACTAGGGGGTAAACCCGGGCATGGACAGCTCGGCCCGAAAAACCCGGGCCAGGCCGCGCTTCTATCTCGGGCCGGGCTTGGGCTTTAGAAATAGGCCAGTTTGTATTTTCGAGCCGGGCTCGGGCTTCAAAATTGGCCCAAAGCAAAGCCCGGCCCGAACCTTTGCTGGAAAACTCCAACGCACAGACGACCCAGGCACCCAGCCCAACCATCATGTGTTCTAACTCCGGAAGCCCAGCTCAATACGCAAACCCTAACTCCTATCCCCGCACCCACACCCCGTCTCCAACCCTCCCCGAATCACAGACCTACCCCGCGTCTCCAACCCTCCACCGCTCCACCGGTGGCGGCTAGATCCTGCTATGGCGCGGCCGCGGTGCTCCCTCCCTACCCCAACCTGACGAGCTCTGTTCCCTCCGCATCCCGACCTAACAAGCGGTGGCGCAACTTCCTCGTGCCGACGGCGCCGCCCCTTCAACGACCTGACAGAGACACACGTTCATCGACCCGACGGTGACTGTGGTTTGGTAATAGGGATGGCATATTCAAGTCAAACTTCTCTCTTACTCATGATGAATGGGAAAAGATTGGTATCATGCATGATTTCTTGAAAACCATTTATCAAGTGACATGCACATTGTCCGAGACAAATTATCCTATCTCCAATTTACATTTCCAGTGTGTATTCTTGGTTCAATCATGTGTCTTAAAGGCATTTAGTGAAGGAAAGGAGTTCATGGCACCAATGCTAGCTCCAATGAAAGAGAAGTGTGATAAGTATTGGGCTATAATGTCTTATTTTCTTGTGCTGCTGTCCTTGATCCCCGTTGCAAGCTTGGTTTTGTTAGCTATTGTTATGGAAAACTTTATGCCCCCGACGAGGCAAAATGCCGGGTGCATGAAGTTAAGAAAACTTTGGAGAATTTGTTTGCTGAATATAATGGTGCTGTTGTTAGTCAAACATCATCAGATGTTGCTACAACACTGGTACATCGACGTGCTATACAAACGGTTTTTAACCCCTTTCCGCGACATTATTTGGAACCATCGCCAAGTGAGTGTGGGCGATAGGGGGTCCTTCCCACACGACCTAGAAATCGTCAGGGATAGGCCCTCATGGGACACAGGCTGGGGCCGTGTGCGATCGGGCGAGGCATCGAAACCCAATCATTTTCATAGGTATGTACATCCCACACGGTAATTCGAGAAAAACATTTCAGTAGGTATATACATCCCACACGGTGAATCCCAGAAAATCATTTCCGCAGGTATGTACATCCCAAACGGTGAATCCTAGAAAATCATTTCCGTAGGTACGTACATCCCACACGGTGAATCCTAGAAAAACATTTCCATACGTATGTATATCACACACAGTTGGAAATGTTTGTGCAAGGTGGCCTAACGCAAACATTTTTCTACCGGAAGCCGTGTGTGATTGTTAGTTGATCGAACACGCATACTTTCTAGAAACCGTGCGGGTTGTTTGAGTTCATCACCCACAGTGCTGTCTAAGTAACCGTCTACAATAGAAAACCACAATAAGCAGGGTAATTAGTCTATTATTGATAATCCATGTACTAATCAAACATACATTTCTTATAAAACACGCCAGATATTTCATATCCGTATAAAAGCAACCAGAATTTCATAATCGAATTACATCAGATAGCTTCGGCACTCAGTTACGCCATTACACAACAGCACCGAGTTTCACATGCAACATGAAAAACCTTTGGAAAGTAGCATCATACACGATAAATAGACAAATGAATCTCATCTGGGAAACTGCAGAAGCGGAAGGCAAATATTTAGCCTTCAGTGATGTTGAATGTCCTTGCAACTTTAGGCCAGTGGCTATGGATAATTGCCCTCCCAACCTTCGTCCTCTTCAGCAAGACTTAAATATTGTACCGTGGGTGTTGAATGAATACCTTCCTCGCCTATTGAACATGCAGGTGGTTTGCAAGGTAATCATCGGTGAACTGCTTCGAAAAGTACTGAAAACAAAGCTATGCACAAATCGCTGTTGTAAATTTTGAAATGGCGCAAGGGGTAAAAACAAGGTAAAAGAGTTGGTACCATCCTATAGTTGGATGATGTCTTCTTCATTGTGCAAACAAAGATCTTGCTGTTATTCGTCGCAAGTTTCTTCATCCTAACAATCTTTCTGAGTTTCTTGACTTGATTGATATTCATGGACATCTCATTTCCCCATATGCAAAATGGGTCGAACAGTGGGTCTAAGCCTCTGACAGCAGGACCTACATGTGCAAGACCAAATTGTAAGAAACCTAAATATTAGAATGATTCCTGCAACTGCACAATAATGTGCTATTATCCAAAGGACCCTGCTTGAACAAACCTCGATGGTAAACCGCAGTGTCTCCCATTGTTTCTCTGCAACACACATAAGGAAGATCTTGATCAGGTTAACTGAGAGTTGCCATACTATCAGTAGAATATGTATTGAGTACAGCCAAATTCGATTGGTGTCACATGCATAACAATACAAAATCGTACCCACATCAAATGGAAATCAAATTGCAGAACTGAACCAAATAGTTAAATGGACAGCAGACAAATGAACCAAAATAGTTAACTGAGCACGGCATTGCAGAATGAATCATGTACTAGAAGATAAGATAGTTAACAAAACAAAGAATGCTTGAGAACAATACTAGGAAATGTAGCAATTGTTGGACCAAAGTGTTAACGGAACATTACATTTCAAAGGACCAAACTGTTAACTGAACATCAGATTGCATATTAACATTACAGAGGACAAATCACTAGAAGGCACTCGCGGTGGCCTCAAGAAAACAACATGAACTGTATTTTAAAGTAGACAACCGCGTGGCGGTGTCGACGGCGGCCTCGAAGACGAGGTGCTCCTCCAAGATCTGGCGGTCGACATGCATGGCAGCCATAGCTACCTCGTGCGCGTGTGCGGCCACATGCTACTGAGCTCCACGTTATACTGCGTGCAAAATGGCTGTGGGCAGCGCTTAATTGGAGGAGGGGGCAGTTATTTCGGTGGAAGGTGTGACGCCGTTGGTCGGGGCATGTGGGACGGGAAAGGAGGAGGATGGTGTGGGTGGGGTGTGGATTACCTGACCATATCGACGAGACCACGCAATAAGAAGAAGGGTTGGCGGCGAGGAGGCCGCGCAGCAAGAAGAAGGGTCGGCGGTGAGGAGGCCGCACAACAAGAAGAAGGGTCGCCGGCGAGGAGGCGGCGCTGCAAGAAGAAGGGTCGCCGGCGAGGAGGCGGCGCTGCAAGAAGAAGGGTAGCCAGCAAGGAGGCAGCGCTACAAGAAGAAGGGTCGCCGGCGAGGAGGCTGAGCTGCCAGTAAGCAACAATGAAGGTTTGAACTTGGAAAGTAAGGAGGAACAGTGGCAATGTGGCTTTTGGTAGGAGGGAGGGGCGGGGAGATAGATATTTCTGTGGTGGCAAATTTTTTTCGCTCGGCGCCGCGAGAAACTGTCGTGCAAGTGTAGTTCAAGCGGGGGCGGTGGACTGTAGATGAGGAAGCTTCCTGCGTAAGCCATACAAGACGGTGCACCAAGATATTTTATATCGCATCCCACATGATTCTTTCTAGTTAACTGTTTGTGATATACCTGATTTTTTCATTATGTTTTGAAAGACAAAATGGTGTTATGGAGGGAAAGGATGGTGTTTGAATTGCTAGAACAATTACATACAGTGAACATGCAACTAGTACATGAGTGTCATGTTTAAATTTGAAATTATTTCGGGTTTGTTTGGGATTTTTTTTGCATTAGTTGAGTTTCTGGGCAGTTAATGTGCATAATTCAAATTTAAACTGCAAGCACATGCTCCAATGCATCAAAGTTTGTTGAAAAATCACATCTGTGTCTTTGGGTGAATTTATAGGTCCCATGCAAGAAATGAGAATGAAATTCAAACATCTGGGCGTCGTGGCTAGGCCGGAAAGATTGAGAAACTTGGTTTTAAAATTCCTGTAAATCCAAAACACGCCTAAAAATCATGAAACTTGGCATGGTGTAATGACATGGCACCAACATGCTGCGATAAATTTTTTGATTGAATTGGGACAAGCTTTGGTGTAAGCTTCTTGCAAACCGGAGCTTCCCTCAAGAAGGCTCGTGGTTCCGAGAGGGAACGTGTCACCTCAGTGTGCGAAACGAGATACGTACACTGTCTTCTCCCGCCTTAATTTTTTTACACAGGCAGATTAGACCAAATAGAAGCATCGTGCTAAATTTTGGAATTATTCCGGATTCGTTTGGCCTTTTTTATACATTAAATGAGTTTATGCATATTTAATTTGCATAATTCAAATTTGAACTACAAGCACATGCTCCAGTGCACGAAAGTTGGTTGAAAAATCACATGTGTGTTCTTGGGTGTATTTATAGGTCCCATGCAAGAAATTAGAATGAAATTCAAATATCGGGGCGTCGTGGCTCGGCCGGAAAGGTTGAGAAACTTGGTTTTTCAATTTCTGTAAATCCAAAACATGCCTGAAAATCATGAAACTTGGCATGGTGTGATGACATGGCACCAACATGCTGCGGTAATTTTTTTGGCCGAATTGGGACAAGCTTTGGTGTGAGCTTCTTGCAAACCGGAGCTTCCCTCAAGAAGGCTCGTGGTTCCGAGAGGGAACGTGTCACCGCCATGTGTGAAACGAGATACGTACACTGCCTTCTCCCGCCTTAATTTTTTTACACAGGCAGATTATACCAAATAGAAGTATCATGCTAAATTTTGGAATTATTCCGGGTTCCTTTGTCCTTTTTATACATTAATTGAGTTTCTGCGCATTTAATGTGCATAATTCAAATTTGAACTACAAGCACATGCTCCAGTGCACCAAAGTTGGTTGACAAATCACATGTGTGTCCTTGGCTGTATTTATAGGTCCAATGCAAGAAATGAGAATGAAATTCAAACATCTGGGCGTCGTGGCTTGACCGGAAAGATTGAGAAACTTGGTTTTTAAATTCTTGTACATCCAAAACACGCTTGAAAATCATGTAACTTGGCATGGTGTCATGACATGACACCAACATGCTGTGGTAATTTTTTTGGCCAAATTAGGAAAAACTTTGGTGTAAGCTTCTTGCAAACCAGAGCTTCCCTCAAGAAGGCTCATGGTTCCGAGAGGAAACGTGTCACCTCCATGTGCGAAACGAGATACGTACACTGCCTTCTAACGCCTTAATTTTTTTACACAGGCATATTAGACCAAATAGAAGTATCGTGCTAAAATTTGGAATTATTCCGGATTCATTTGGCTTTTATTATACATTAATTGACTTTCTGCGCATTTAATGTGCATACTTCAAATTTGAACTACGAGCACAGGCTCCAGTGCACCAAAGTTGTTTGAAAAATCACATGTGTGTCCTTGGGTGAATTTCTAGGCCCCATGCAAGAAATGGGAATGAAATTCAAATATCTAGGCATCGTGGCTTGGCCGGAAATATTGAGACTTGGTTTTTTAATTCCTGTAAATCCAAAACACGCCTGAAAATCATGAAACTTGGCATGGTGTCATGACATGGCACCAACATGCTGTGGTAATTTTTCTGTCCGATTTGTGAAAGCGCACACATTAACAATCAAGAAGTCATTTTGGAAGAAGTGCTGTCACATTACAAATCGGAAACACAAGTATTATTGAAACTGTGGGCGTTCTACTTACCATTTACGTGCTGCCATGCGTCTCCTTTTTTATTGGCTAGGAGGTGCCGTGCGGGATAGCTATTTGAGTACGGGAGGCGTGCGATCAAACCCCTGCGCGTGCTCATCGGGAGGAGAGCCCTTTACCCGCTACCTGCCGCGCACCACCCTCCCAACGTCTCCATTAATGGCGCCCGAGCCCCTGTTCTACGGCGTGGCTATGTGTCTCACTGGACTGAGATTTAAGAGAGAAAAATGTAAATCAGAAAAGAAAGTTTTGCACAGATCTTGATGTAAGATCTGATGGACCTATATAGCATCGATTGCGGCTTATAGCAAGCATGATGAATATAAGGACGATGACAGTGGATAATAATTGTCTTACATATTTAGGAACATAATTAAAAAAGCCACATGCGGCAACGCCCGAAATACACAAGAGCAAAAGAAGAAGGAAGACAACGATCTGCCCCGCTGATCTCTATGTTGCTGTAGGCCGCGGGAACTAGTCTCCACGGCGAGCGGCGATGAGCTCTTTCTTGTCCTCAAGATGCTGCTTGAGAGCATCCTCGGATTCCTCCACCAGCCTTCTGCACTCGATGCGCAACATGGCATTCTCGTCCATAAGTTTCTCGACAATGACGCCGGTCGTCTTCAACAAGGCAGCGGTCTCCTCCTGCTGCTCTGCACTTCGGACGATCTTCGCCCTCAGCAGGTCGCGCTCGGCCCGGAGCTTCGCATTGCTCTCATTTAGTTGCCGGATGATGCCGGCAAAAGAGGCTTTCATGTCGTCGTGCAACCTCGCCCAGCCGGAGATCTGATCCATCTGGCTATGGACGATCGCATGCATGCGCTTGTAAAAGTCCTCGCCTACCCCCGAGACATTTTCCCAGGCTTCCACGACGCGGGAGGACATCTCTGCTGCATTCACGGCGCGGCGGGACATCTCTTCTGCTTCCGCAGTGCGGCCGGACCAGTCTACCGCATTGACGGTGCGGCGGGACTTGCGTGGTGCTTCAGTGGCGCGGCGGGACCTCTGTGCTGCTACGGCCGGGCGGCGGGACATGCCGGTTGCGTTTGCGGCGAGGCGGGACATCTCTCGTGCTTCCGCTTCCATGCTCGCATCTCCCTGGTGGCAATCTCTCGACCCAGAACTCACGCTGGCCATGGCAAACACAAAGGGAAGGATGATGAATGACTTTGTTTTTGTGGATGAGGAGTTGAGGAGGAATGTGCAGTCATCTTAGAGTAGTAGTATTTATAACCGAGTAGTAATATGCTCCTAAGTGAGAAACCGTTTAGGTTTTGATAGGTGTGAACAGGTTTGCAATTTGGAATGCGATGGGACGCATGCTCAAAATTTACTGACAGTTATAAGTGCGACACTATTCCCGGAAGGCGTAACATGGGCACATACGCCTTCTCGGCCGCGTACATGGCGTTTGCACCATAGGGTGCACCGCAATAGGCAATGTCAGCTCACGTCTTGTTCCAACAACCGTGCGCGCTCGTTATTACCATCGCGCACGCTTCTTTTAATTAGAATGTGTGTGCCCGTCTAGCGCACACACGTTGATCTATCTAACTGTTTTAGTTTGTTGTGGCTAATCGCAAGCAGTTCATCCATGTGAAGTGTATGACATTAATCGCATACACTTTGATCTGGCTGACCCGTTTCTGTTCTGTTGCCTAATCATAAATAGTTAATCCTTCTGAAGCGTATGCCCTCAATCACACACACCTTGATCTGTCTGACCATTTCTTTTGTGTTGCCTACTCACAAACAGTTCATCCGAGTGAACTGTATGCTGTATATCGCACGTGCCTTCATCAGGCTGCCCATTTCTTTGTTGCGCATAATCGCAAATAGTTCATTGGACTGAACTGTATGCCCTGCATCGCACACGCAACTAAAATCTGAACCGTGTTTGATGGCTCTGCCATCGCAAATGTTTTGCACCTTTTTTGACGGTTCTTTTACACCACCGTTTGCGATTATTGCATCGCACACAGTTTCGTCGAAGGGTCTCTGATCGTAGTGTCGCGTTAGCAGCATCCTGCAGTAGTGCAAACACTAGGGGAAGTAGGGGAGATGGTTCTGATATGTTCGATGACTACAAGAGTTACATTCAATCTCAATGGGCAAATGTAGAGAGGTCTCAATTGGATCTTTACTTGGAAGAAACACCTAGGAAATAGAATGATGAGTTGAATGTGTTGGAATTTTGGAGCAAATCATTTATGTGAGACCCTGAGCTTGCATCAATGGCTTAGGATATTCTTGTTGTTCCCATTTCTAGTGCTGCTTCGGAGCAAGCCTTTAGCATGAGTCGCAAAGTTATAACACATGACCAAGCTTCACTTAAGCCTAAGACCATCGAGGCTTTAATGTGTCTCCAAGATTGGTATCATTGGAATATGTCTCAGAATGAAGGTAGAATCAAGTGTCTATTGTTGTTTCATATTAACATCACCATTGATTCTTGTGTTGTTTGTTTTGTAGAAATGAGCACTATAGGAGGTGGACCTTCAAGTTCTCATGCAGATGAGTTATCTTCAGATTTAGTTTGTTTCTATCTAACTTACTATCTTGTCTTGTTTACCATATATCAGTTCTGCACTCCTTTAATATCTTCTCTTGTTTGTTGATATCAAGCTTACTTTCGTGCTTCATTCCATTCCTATCTTCCTTACTTTCAAATTGTGCTTTCATCCAAGAAAATAATTAAGTTGAGATAGCTTGATGGAACAACGAAGATATGGATTCAAAAGATTCATCAACTTGTGGCTTTGAACTTGTTATTTGGTATCTTTATTATGTAATGGACTTGTTATTTGATATGATGTTATGTAATCAACTTGTCGAACTATGTTGTGGACTTATCGAACTATGTTGTGGACTTGTTGAACTATGTTGCTTGTGTCTTTGGACTTGAGAAATATGTTATGTAATGATTTAATGGACTTGTTATTTGGTATCTTGTGAAGAGTTTAGTCATATGCCTATGAAGATTACATGTATATGCTGCTAACCGTATATCTCAACCTAGAGATAAAAACATTTTGAGAGGCATACTTTTCCCATCAATGAAAACGACTTAGAGTTCCCCACACTTTCCATGCTAGATATATCATAGGCGGTTCCCAAACAGAAAATAAAGTTTATTCCTTTTTCCACCATACTTCCACTTTCCATGGCTAACCGTATCCACGGGTGCCTTCCACACCAACACTTTCCAAGGAATTTATTATTAGACAACATAAAGTAAATTCATTTTTCATTTCGGGACTGGGCATCCCTAATACCTTTGCCTTACTCTCGTGCAATAAGAAGTGAATAAACACTCATCGTGAGAATGACACATCTAGCATGGAAACTATTGGCCACCCCTCACCACCTCGCGAGCGGTACGAGCAAACAAAAGAGAAATTTATTTTGAATATTAGAGATGGAACATATGAATTTGCTTAGAACGACAAAAGAATACTGCATATAGGTAGGTATAGTGGACTCATGTGGCAAAACTAGTTTAAAGGATTTTGGATGCACAAGTAGTGATCATAATTAGTGAAAAATGAAGGCTAGCAAAAGATTGAGAAGTGACCAACCAAGAAACCAATAATCTCATAAGCGAGCATTAAGCATAATTAACACCGAATAATGCACCACAAGTAGGATGTAATTTCATTGCATAACTATTGACTTTCGTGCTTGCATAGGGAATCACAAACCTTAACACCAATATTCTTACTAAAGCATAATTACTCATCAACATGACTCACATATCACATCATCGTATCTCAAAACTATTACGAGGAATCAAGTTTATTTTGTCCAATGATCTTCATGAAAGTTTTTATTATATCCTCCTTGGATATCTATCACTTTGGAACTAATTTTCATGTGTTTCTTTTGATAAGCTCAAACAAATATAAGTGAAGATCATGAGCATAATATTTCTTTCTCTCAAATTAATTTAAGTGAAGCAAGAGAGAATTTCTTAAAAAATTTACTAACTCTCAAATAAATCTAAGTGAAGCATGAGAGCATTTCTTCAAAAATACTAAAGCACACCGTGCTCAAAAAGATATAAGTGAAGCACTAGAGCAATTCCATAGCTCATAAAGATTTAAGTGAAGCATAGAGAGCAATTCTAACAAGTCGTGGCATAATTTTGGCTGTCTCAAATGGGTGTGTCCAGCAAGGATTCAAGACTTAAAATAAAAAGCAAAACAAGCAAAGACTCATATCATACAAGACGCACCAAGCAAAACTCATAGTATGTGACGAATAAAAATATAGTTTCGAGTAAAATACCGATGGTCGTTAGAAGAAAGAGGGGATGCCACTCGGGCATCCCCAAGATTAGTTGCTTGCTTCTCTATGGATAATAGCTTGGGATGCCATGGGCATCCCCAAGCTTAGGCTCTTCTTACTCCTTATTCCATCATCCATCGTAACATCACCCAAAACTTGAAAACTTCAATCACACAAAACTCACAAAACCTTCGTGAGATCCAATAGTATAAGAAAACAAATCACTACTATAAGAACTATTGCAAACCGATTCATATTATATTATTTCATTATATCTACTGTATTCCAACTTTTCTATGGCACAAACTCTTCAAAGGAAACCATAGAATCATCAAAACAAGCACACAACGCAAAGAAAACAGAATCTGTCAAAAACATGACAGTCTGTAGCAATCTGGACGAATATTTTGTAACTCCAAAAATCCTAAAAAATTAGGACCACGTGAGAAATTTGTATATTAACCTTATGCAAAAAGAATTGGCATTTTATCACGCTCTTGTTAAAAATTAAAATTATTTTCGTGAGCGCAAAAGTTTCTATTTTTTCAGCAAGATCAAATCAACTATCACCCAACATAATCCTAAAGGCTTTACTTGGCACAAACACTAATTAAAACAAAAAACACAATCATAATAGTAGCATAATTGTGCAAATACTCAAGAACAGAAAGCAAAAGACAAAAATAAATTTTATTCGTTGGGTTGCCCCCAACAAGCGCTATCATTTTACACCCCTAGTGTCACATCCCTAGTTCTGGTATGCACTAGGCTAGCCTTTCATGTGAGCATCATGTTTAAATTTCAATGAATTTGAATTGGGGACTGTTCAAACTCTAGCACCAGATCAAATCAAATAGGTTCAACATAAAATCATTTTCAATAAACCCAAAATGCCCTTTGAAAATGTTCATGATTTGTGATAAAGGTGTAAACCTCTGCCAAAAATGATGAGCATATTTCTTGGACATTTATGGTTTTTGAGTTAAATTATATTGTATTTGAATTGGAGCATTTAATGCCTATAAATATTTTAAATGCTTCAATACTTCTGAAAACAATTTGGGGCTGTTGGAAATAATTCAAATAGTGCCCACAATTTTTGTCAGGATTTTACAAAATGAGTTAGTATTTTTACTAATTCAAAACAAATCAAAATAAATAGAAAACAGAAACGAAAGTAGAAAGGCAGAGAGGGAAAGAAACCCACCTAACTTACCGCATCCCATTTAGCCGGCCCGCTACTGTGCAGCCCACCTGCCAATCATCTTCTCCACCGCGCCAGTAGACAGGGCGCGTGTGCTCGACGCACGCGCGCTCACCATGCGCCACGCAGCAGCTGCCTGGCTGCCTCCTGAGACACGTCGACGACGCGGGCGACTTCGCCGCTGTCGTCTGCATCGAGCCATCCCTCTCTGCTCACTTTCCCCTCGTCCCACCGCTTCTTCCCCCCGATGCCGAAGCCGCCACGAGCAGGCCACCGCAGTTCTCGCAGCCACCACCGCTGCCTCGCTGAACCGCCATGTCCAGGAGGTTCCCCGCGTCTCCCTCGACCTCTCTGCTGAAGCACGTGACCGCGGGCACCCCGAAACGTCGCCCTCGAGCTCGTCACCGCCGCATCTGCTCGCCGGACTTCATCGATGATTCACCACCTACCGGTCCTCCCCGAGCCCGCTGAGCCTCCCTGTCGAACCACCGTGAGCCGTGCTACCTTTCCCCTCTGTTTCCCTCGTCGGATACGTGCCGTAGCTACCGCTCCCGTCATCTCCCGAGCTCGCCGCCACTGGCCCTGACGCCACCGCGACCACAACTGCTGCCGCCCGCGTCCGTGCCCGTTAACGTTCTCAGAAGCTCCCCAGCAAGCCAAATCCACCACCCGCACCTCCTACCGTGCACTGCAGCCCCTCCAGGCCAACCCCGTGCTCCGGCCGCCGCCCAAGTGGTCGCCGCCGTCGACCCCGGCCTCCCTGCGCCCAGCTGCGTGCACCCCTGGATGGGGGTGAGTGAGGGCTCCCCCCTGGTGCCCTCAGCGCGGCAAGCCGCAGCTCTAGCGCTACTCCGGCGAGCTGCGCCGCGTCTGTGTGTCGCTGGCGACTAACCCCGGCGGCTGCCGACGTGGCCGTCATTAGATTAGGGACTAATTAACCGTATTAGTTAACACTAGTCACTGACAGTGGGTCCCAGTTTGTTAGTTTACTGGTTAACCAAAACAATTAGGCTAATTAGCAAAACCAGTGGACCCATGCGTCAGCTTTGACCGAGCTGACGTGGACCTTGACCGGCCCCACCTGTTAGTGACCCAAGCCAGCACTGTTACACTGAATAGTGGGCCCCACTGTTCAGGTTTGACCTAGAACAGCTCAGTTGACCTGCTGATGTCATAGCTATGTCATGCTGACGCAGTAAATCATTTTCTGGATTTTAAATAATTAGAAAATTCCAGAAAATGTCTAAAACTTCAAAAATTCATAGTAATTCAACCGTAACTCCAAATCAAACAAATTATATATGAAAAATGATCAGAAAAATCCAATCTATCCATCTGTACCATTTTCATGCATGTTAGAACAACTTAAGGCCACTGTTTAGGACAAATCAAATGAATGGCATTTAAATAACCACATGTGGAGTTTGAATTTGAACTTTGGGTTCAAACCAACTTCATTTAATTGTGTTGCTAGTTGCATTAGCTCAATCAACAACATATTGCCATGTCATTATCATGCATCATGTTGTGCATTGCATTGATTGTGTTCCTTCTCTGTTGCCGGTGGTTGTCCCCTCTTGATAGACGTTGTACCGACGCTGTGATCGTTGACACCGATGAAGATCCAATGATATCTTCAGAAGTGCCAGGCAAGCAAAAACCCCTTGGTCATTCCGATACAATCCCACTCTCTCGCTCCTGCTCTCTTTTACTGCATTAGGACAACAACGTTTCAACTGTTACATGCTGCGGTAGCTGAACCCCTTTCCTCTGCATGACCTGTCATTGCCACATTAAATAGATGAAACCCACTAGCACGAGTAGGAATTGTTTG
Organism: Triticum urartu; assembly: GCF_003073215.2. Classification (NCBI taxonomy): domain Eukaryota; kingdom Viridiplantae; phylum Streptophyta; class Magnoliopsida; order Poales; family Poaceae; genus Triticum; species Triticum urartu. Next base: position 93,661,679 of record NC_053028.1, on the reverse strand, counting down.
AGCCCTGATGTGCCTACTCATTCATGCTTGTTGTCATGCCTGCTACTGCTTAGAGTTGAGTCAGGTTTGATTAATCGGGAATGAATTGGAACGTGGTGAACATGTACTACCGTTAAGAGCTAAGTGGGTGAACACGATTTGGTAAAGGTAGCAGTGAGAGGCCATGTAGGAGTACATGGTGGGTTGTCTCATTGCAGCCATTCTCAGGAACTGAGTTCTGTGTTTGTGATCCATGAACAGTTACTACCACACATTGGGTTCCGGTAACTCGGCCCCTCTCGGCTTATTAATCAACTCGATCTCTGTCCAGGAGTTGCAACTAGTTTCTGGTGTTTGTAGGTAGTGTTAGTAGTCTACCAAGTGGCACCCGGTACAGGTGGGCTTGGGACAGACTAGGTACAGGTGGGCTCGGATATGGAAACTTGGACCCCTTGCATAGTTCATAGACAAGTGAAAGCGGATATTCTAAAATGCGCAAGGTAAGTGTGAGTGCTATGGATGGCGTTCTCGCAGGGAGACGGGAGCGGGTCCATAGTGGTGTATTGGTATGGTGAATATGTGGACTCGTGTACGCCACCTCAAAAGAGTTACTTGCAGTCGTAGTTCAGGATAGCCACCGAGTCAAAGCTGGCTTCCTGCAGTTAAACTCCACCACCCCTTTATTGATACTGATGCATATGTAGTTAGTTCCGATGTAGGTCTTGCTGGGTACATTTGTACTCATGTTTGCTTAATTTATGTTTTGCAGAGAGACTTCAGTCTCGCTAGTAGTTCCACGTGGACTTCGACGTTTAGCTTGTTACCTCAGCTACGATCTTGTACCCTTGGGAGGGTCTTGTAGATAGTCAGGCTTCTGAGCCTTCTTCATTTGTAGTTGTCTGTACTCAGACAAGTTAAGCTTCCGCATGTGCTTGTTGCTTGTATGCTCTGTATGTTGGGTCATGAGACCCATGTTTGTAATTCTTACCTCCTCGGAGCCTAATGAATAAATACTCTGAGTCATAGAGTCTTGTTGTGATGCCATGTTGTATTGCACATATTGAGCATATTGTGTGTATGATTGAAATGCTTGGTATGTGTGGGATCCGACAACCTAGTTGTTTATCCTTGGTAGCCTCTCTTATGGGGAAATGTAGTCTTGTGCCTCCATGAGCCATAGTAGTCCGCTACAGCCCGGTTCACCGGAGTCCTGCTAGCCCAACACTACTGCTCTGGAACACTTGACTGGCCGGCATGTGATTCACTTCGTTCTTGTGTCTGTCCCTTCGGGGAAATGTCACGCGGTGACATCTGGAGTCCTGCCTAGCCTGCTACAGCCCGGTTCACCGGAGTCCTGTTAGCCCAGTGCTACAGCCCGGATTCGCACGCTGCTGATCGACATGCTCAATGTTGATTCATGTATGCCTGTCCCCGTAAGTTAGTGCCGCTTTGGGTTCACGACTAGTCATGTCGGCCCGGGCTCTCTGTCATATGGATGCTAGCAACACCATCATATACGTGAGCCAAAAGGCGCAAATGGTCCCGGGCCATGGTAAGGCGACACCGTGGGGATACCGTGCGTGAGGCCGCAAAGTGATATGAGGTGTTACATGCTAGATCGGTGTGACTTAGAATCGGGGTCCTGGCACCTAGCTAGGCATAAAGCAAGGATCTACATATTGTCATCTTTGTTTCTAGATCCATAAGATGCCCTAATGATTGATTCATATGGTGGCCTAATTCTTGTTCTAGGTAAGTGTTACATACCCTTCCTTAGTGGAAATTGAAATTTAATAATGCCTTCTTTCATATCAATCACGACACCAATAGTGCGTAAAAACGGTCTACCAAGAATAATTGGACAAGACGGATTGAAATAAATATAAAAACAATAAAATCTATGGGCACATAATTCCTATTTGCAAGAATAATAACATCATTAATTCTTCCCATAGGCTTTTTAATAGTAGAATCCGCCAAGTGCAAATTTAAAGAACATTCTTCGATATCTGTAAGACCAAGCACATCACATAAAGATTTAGGAATTTTAGAAACACTAGCACCCAAGTCACATAAAGCAAAACACTCATAATTTTTAATCTTGACTTTGATAGTAGGTTCCCACTCATCATGTAATTTTCTAGGAATTGAAACTTCTAATTCCAATTTTTCTTCCAAAGCTTTCATCAAAGCATCAATAATATGTTTAGTAAAAGCTTTATTTTGTTCATAAGCATGGGGTGAATTTATCATGGATTGCAACAAAGAAATACAATCATGTTGGGGAACATAGTATTTCAAAAAAATTCCTAAGATCACGCAAGATCTATCTAGGAGATGCATAGCAACGAGAGGGGAGAGTGTGTCTACGTACCCTTGTAGACTAAAAGCGGAAGCGTTTTGTAACGCGGTTGATGTAGTCGAGCGTCTTCGCAATCCAACTGATCAAGTACCGAACGCACGGCACCTCCACAATCTGCACACGTTCAGCTCGGTGACGTCCCTCATACTCTTGATCCAGCTGAGGCCGAGGGTGAGTTCTGTCAGCATGACAGCGTGGTGACGGTGATGATGAAGTTACCAACGCAGGGCTTCGCCTAAGCACTACGACAATATGACCGAGGTGGAAAATTGTGGAGGGGGGGTACCGCACACGGCTAAAGATCAACTTGTGTGTCTATGGGGTGCCCCTCCCCCGTATATAAAGGAGGGGAGGAGGAGGAGGAGGGCTGGCCTCAATGGGCGTGCCCAAGGGGGGATTCCTACTCCTAGTATGAGTAGGTTTCCCCCTTTCCTAGTCCAAGTAGGAGAAGAAGGAAGGAGAGGAAGAAGAGAAGGAAAGGGGAGGCCGGCCCCCTAGCCCTAGTCCAATTTGGTTTGGGCTAGGGGGGGGTGCGCGCCACCTCTTGGCCTACCTCCTATCTTTCACTACTAGGCCCATGAGGCCCAATAATTTTCGGGGGGGGGGGGTCCGGTAAACCCCGGTACTCCGAAACTTATCCAAAACAACCCGAACCATTCCGGTGTCCGAATGTAGCCTTCCAATATATGAATCTTTATGGCTCGACCATTTCGAGATTCCTCGTCATGTCCGTGATCACATTCGGGGCTCCAAACAACCTTCAGTACATCAAATCACATAACTCATAATACATATCGTCATCGAATGTTAAGCGTGCGGACCCTACGGGGTCGAGAACTATGTAGACATGACCGAGACACAACTCTGGTCAATAAACAATAGCGAAACCTGGATGCTCATATTGGTTCCTACATATTCTATGAAGATCTTTATCTGTCAAACCGTATAACAACATATGTTGTTCCCTTTGTCATCGGTATGTTACTTGCCTGAGATTCGATCATCGGTGAGGGAGTCCTGGATTAGGGGGTCTCCGGACAGCCGGACTATATCCTTTGGCCGGACTGTTAGACTATGAAGATACAAGATTGAAGACTTCGTCTCGTGTCCGGATGGGACTCTACTTGGCGTGGAAGGCAAGCTAGGCAATACAGATATGTATATCTCCTCCTTTGTAACCGACCTTGTGTAACCGTAGCCCCCTCCGGTGTCTATATAAACCGGAGGGTTTTAGTCCGTACGACAACGTACAATCATACCATAGGCTAGCTTCTAGGGTTTAGCCTCTCCGATCTCGTGGTAGATCAACTCTTGTAATACCCATATCATCAAGAATAAATCAAGTAGGACGTAGGGTTTTACCTCCATCAAGAGGGCCCGAACCTGGGTAAAACATCGTGTTCCCTGCCTCCTGTTACCATCCGCCTTAGACGCACAGTTCGGGACCCCCTACCCGAGATCCACTGGTTTTGACACCGACATTGGTGCTTTCATTGAGAGTTCCTCTGTGTCGTCGCCGTTAGGCTTGATGGCTCCTACGATCATCGATAGCGATGCGGTCCAGGGTGAGACTTTTCTCCCCGGACAAATTTTTGTATTCGGCGGCTTTGCACTGCGGGCCAACTCGCTTGGCCATCTGGAGCAGGTCGAAAGTTACGCCCCTGGCCACCGGGTCAGGTTTGGAAGCTTAAACTACACGGCCGGTATCCGCGGAGACTTGATCTTCGACGGATTTGAGCCCCTACCTTGTGCGTCACACGGTCACGATGAGTACGATTTAGCTCTACCATCGGACAGTGTTCAGGAGATCGCACCGGTAGCCCCCCGACCCTGAATTTGGAGCCAGTTGCGCCATCCATGGACATGTGGACGGACCCCACCACGGAGGCCTTACCCTCAGCGGCGATCGAGCCGAATATCGACCTTACCCTTCACGAGAGCTGTGTTGTCGAACTGCCAGATCCTTCTTCGGCCACGGACTCCGAACCGCCCGCGCCCGTTCCTAGCGAATCCGATCGGGCGCCGATCATGGAGTTTACCTCTGCGGATATTTTTCAGCACTCGCCCTTTGGCGACATACTGAACTCATTAAGGTCTCTCTCCTTGTCAGGAGGATCCTGGCCAAACCATGTCCGGCAGGATTGGGATGCGGATGACGAAGATTTTCGTCGCCCACCCACCACCCACTTAGTAGCAACTGTCGACGATTTAACCGACATGCTCGACTTCGACTCCGAAGACATCGATGGTATGGACGACGATGCAGGAGACAAATAGGAACCACCGCCCACAGGGCACCAGACGCCCACTTCATCACACGACGTATATATGGTGGACACACCAAAAGAAAACGACGACGAGGAACGAAAGGACGCAACAAAGGATTGTCCCCTCGAGAAGCAGTCAAAGCGGAGGCGTAAGCGCCGCTCCAAATCCCGCCTCGGCAGAAACAACGATCATATAGACCCAGCAATAGAGCAGGGTGAACCATTGCCCGGCCAGGGCAACACGGAGAATCAAATCGAACAACCCTACTCTGTCAAAGATAATAGTCCGGACGACATCACACCGGACAGACACCCGGAGCAACAGCATGCCCATCAAAGGCTTGTTGCCACCGCGAGGAGTCTAAAAAAGTAGAAGCAAAGGCTCAAGGCAGCGCAAGACACACTCAGAATCAGATGGAGTAAAGTACTCAACACAGCGGCGAAGTACGACGGTAATCGCCACACCAAGAGCTACCCGAAGCGGAAGTTGCTACCTCAATTTGATGAGGAGGCCTTAGATCCCCCGCAACCAAAAATTAAAATGGCCATTCGGCTGGATAGACGACCTCACGGCCAACATAAAACGGCAAACAACGCCGCACATAAGCCAATACGCGATCCACGCGAGGGCTCGCATCAAAAAGACGGCGCAACCAGATCCATTTATGGACCACGCAAGCGCGTTCCAGCATACGATGCAACACAACAAACATCCGAACACCACGGTACACCCAGTTACAGGGGTGCTGCACACCCCCTATGTTTCACCGATGAGGTGCTGGACCATGAATTTCCAGAGGGATTTAAACCCATAAACATAGAGGCAGCTGGGGTTGGTCTACATTTTTCCTGACGTTGGGTGGCAAGTTAGGTGTACAGATCAACCATATTTCTTGGTTTATCTTTATTAATATGTGTGATCTTTCGTTTTCAGAAATTATGTATGTGTTTTCAGAGTCCCATATAGTTCATATTTGTAGCAGTGAATTGTGCACTTTGACAATGATCGAATATTATCAGGCTAAATCTTCTTATAACAGAGTAGACGATGTACGTCCTTGCAGATTACCCAGCGAAAAGCCCAACAAACCATAAGGATAATCAAGCAGAGTACTTAAACGAGGATGTATAGTGGGTGAATGAGCTTGCATCCACGCCCTGGCTGCAGCACCTGTCTCTAGGGGAAGCAATTGGCTTCATGCAGAGTTAAACATGTACGTGCTGGACTGCAGACTTGATTATTGGGACCTTATAATCACTAATTTACTCTTTTTTGCATGTTGCGTAGATGATGCATGAGCTCATATGATTTTTGAGATCCTGATCCTATGATTGGTTGCAGGGAGCTAAGCTAAGGAAGTATTGCCGGTGTGATATTGGTATGTATAAACATATGTTCTATGTATTTACTTTGAGCATGTGCGCAGGAAAAACATGTGTCAAATCCAGGACTTGCCATACTTAAAAGGGGAGACAGTTAAGCCATCGCTCTGTATGAAATCATGCATGAAAAATATCTCTTATATAGTGCATGCGTTGGTCTTAAAATGAAATATTCTCCAAAACACTTCATAACAGAAGTGGAAATCCAGGGTCGTCCAACCCGCATTAGTGTAAAAATAGATATAAATGAATAGGAGAAAGCCATCTCATTTGGTATGGCTAGAATCAAAACAAAAAATATATCCTTTTATCATACTGATAGAATGTAGGCATGCCCAACCCGTAGTTGCTAAAGTAATAAAATAAAAGTTAGTCATGAAAGGTTAGGAAAACTATTATAGGTGGGAGAAGTAATGGTCAATATAATGCAGAGTTTTAACATAAAATTAATCATATTTTCATGGCAAAAGGAACAAACGTATACTAGAATAGAGCTCAAAGAAAGCGATTACATTTTTTTTTACTAACTTAGCCTCCCATACGCATCAATATTGGTTGACCTACATTCTATTTCCTTGAGCTTTTATAATCACTGAGTTCAGGAGAGTATAAAACGTGCATAGCAGATTTCTGATAAACAACTACACATGCAGCCCCGGAATACATTCTTAATAAATTTTGCATTACACAACTAGAATGCCATATTGTAAACTGTTCCTATTTCCTAAGCCTTACAAAGTTTCGCATATAATAAATGTCAACTGTCGCATTGACCTTATTGTAGTGGATTTAATCGATAGATCTTGATAACCGTACTTAAAATTAGGGACAAGTATCAGACAGTAAATGTAGTTAGAGGAATCACAGCCGATAGGTTAGTATACGTGTAACAAAGCAAGTCCCAATGTGGCAAGCATATGGATGCCAAGTCCGGCCAAGCACCTGATAAGTAAGTAGCTAACCAGGAACTTAAAAGTCACACATGCCAATGTCGATGCATCAGATCAGATGCTTTTGTGCTGTAAAGACAAAACAAATTTTGTACAGTAAAATTGAGTTTTTAATTAGATCACTCAACTTCCTTTGTTAGGACAAAAATGCTTATGAGAAAAGCTCTACAAAGATGATAAAGAGTCGAACGTGCAAAAGCCTAATTATTACTGTTTTTCTATATTTTAATATTTTTTTCCTAATTTTAGTATTCACCCGGGGCAAGTATACACATAGCCAAAATGCATCTATGCATAATCATAGACATCTAGAATAAGTTATTTCTTCATAATTTTTCCTCGGTATGGTGCGGTGCAACCACTACTTTCCATTTGGAATATATGTATAATCAAAATAACTAGGTTCAAGTTCTCATGGCTTCTAATATGTGTTACTCTCTCCTCTCCATAAATTGACACAAAAATTCTAACTCCAAATTCCTATATATTTCTAAATCTTGCTATATTAACATATAAGTTCAACATTATAAATCACTTGCGTGCTTTCCAAATCACTAGCCCGTGCAGAAGCACGGGTTGATGACTAGTTTTCCTAATTCAAATAAAATAGCGACAAAACTCCGAATAAAAATCTTATTTGATTTTAATATTAAATCTATGATATTTCTTTATTTTGAGGAAGTCATTTTATCCTCTCTCTTTCATTTTTAATAAAAGAAATAAATTCAGAGAAAAATAATTAAAATCAAACAATCCTCTTTTCATAATTCAAGAAAACCTCAAATATGAAAATAACGAAATCCCCAACTCTCTCCGTAGGTCCTTGAGTTGTGTGGAATTTTTAGGATCAACCAAAATGCAATAAAACATGATATGCAAAGATGCTCTAATGTATAACATTCCAAATTGAAAATTTGGGATGTTATAATCATAGTCTCCATCATCCTTTCCTCACTGGGACAATGCTCTAATAATGATGATCATCACACTTCTTTTTTACTTAAAACTCAATAATTACAACTCAATACTTAGAAAAAATAGGACTCTATGTGAATGCCTCCGGCGGTGTACCGGGATATGCAATGAATCAAGAGTGACATGTATGAAAAATTATGAAAGGTGGTTTTGCCACAAATACGATGTCAACTACATGATCATGCATGGAAATATGACAATGATGAAGCATGTCATAACAAATGGAACGGTGGAAAGTTGCATGGCAATATATCTCGGAATGGCTATGGAAATGCCATAATAGGTAGGTATGGTGGCTATTTTGAGGAAGGTATATGGTGGGTGTATGATACCGGCGAAAAGTGCGCGGTAATAGAGAGGCTAGCAAATGTGGAAGGGTGAGGGTGAGTATAATCCATGCACTCAACATTAGTCATAAAGAACTCACATACTTATTGCAAAAATCTATTAGTTATTGAAACAAAGTACTACGCGCATGCTCATAGGGGGATAGATTGGTAGGAAAAGACCATCTCTCGTCCCCGACCATCACTCATAAGGAAGACAATCAATAAATAAATCATGCTCCGACTTCATCACATAATGGTTCACCATACATGCATGCTACGGGAATCACAAACTTCAACACAATTATTTCTAAAATTCACAACTACTCAACTAGCATGACTCTAATATCACCATCTCCATATCTCAAAACAATTATCAAGTATCAAACTTCTCATAGTATTCAATGCACTTATATGAAAGTTTTTATTATTCCTAAAAGAAAATACCATGCTGTTCTAAAGGACTCTCAAAATAATATAAGTGAAGCATGAAAGATCAATCATTTCTCTAAAATAAAACCGCCACTGTGCTCTAAAAGATATAAGTGAAGCACTAGAGCAAAAACTATATAGCTCAAAAGATATAAGTGAAGCACATAGAGTATTCTAATAAATTCCGATTCATGTGTGTCTCTCTCGAAGGGTGTGTACAGCAAGGATGATTGTGGTAAACTAAAAAGCAAAGACTCAAATCATACAAGACGCTCCAAGCAAAACACATATCATGTGGTGAATAAAAATATAGCTCCAAGTAAAGTTATCGATGAACGAAGACAAAAGATGGGATGCCTTCCGGGGCATCCCCAAGCTTAGGCTTTTTGGTGTCCTTGGATTTACCTTGGGGTTCCTTGGGCATCCCCAAGCTTAGGCTCTTGCCACTCCTTGTTCCATAATCCATCAAATCTTTACCCAAAACTTGAAAACTTCACAACACAAAACTTAACAGAAAATCTCGTGAGCTCCGTTAGCAAAAGAAAACAAAACACCACTTCAAGGTACTGTAATGAACTCATTATTTATTTATATTGTTGTTAAACCTACTTTATTACAACTTTTCTATGGTTTATAAACTCCATTACCAGCCATAGATTTATCAAAATAAGCAAACAACACACGAAAAACAGAATCTGTCAAAAACAGAACAGTCTGTAGTAATTTGTAACTAACGCAAACTTCTGGAACCGCCAAAATTCTAAAATAAATTGCTGGAAGTGAGTAATTTACCTATTAATCATCTGAAAAAAGAATTAACTAAATAGCACTCTCCAATAAAAAGTGGCATCAATTCTCTCGAGCGCTAAAGTTTCTGTTTTTTACAGCAAGATCAAAAAGACTTTCCCCAAGTCTTCCCAACGGTTCTACTTGGCACAAACACTAATTAAACACACAAACACAACCAAAACAGATGCTAGATAAATTATTTATTACTAAACAGTAACAAAAATCAAGGAATAAAAATAAAATTGGGCTGCCTCCCAACAAGCACTATCGTTTAACGCCCCTAGCTAGGCATAAAAGCGAGGATAGATCTAGGTATTGCCATCTTTGGTAGGCAATCCATAAGTGGCTCTCATAATAGATTCATATGGTAATTTAATTTTATTTCTAGGGAAGTGTTCCATGCCTTTCCTTAACGGAAATTGGAATCTAATATTCCCTTCCTTCATATCAATAATTGCACCAATCGTTCTAAGGAAAGGTCTACCAAGAATAATAGGACATGAAGAATTGCAATCTATAATCAAGAACAATGAAATCTACAGGCACATAATTCCTATTTGTAACAATAAGAACATCATTAATTCTTCCAATAGGTTTCTTAATAGTGGAATCCGCAAGGTGCAAGTTTAAAGAACAATCATCAAATTCACATAAACCTAGCAAATCACACAAAGTTTTTGGGATCATGGAAACACTAGCACCCAAATCACACAAAGCATAGCATTCATGATCTTAATTTTTATTTTAATTGTAGGTTCCCACTCATCATAAAGTTTTCTAGGGATAGAAACTTCCAACTCAAGTTTTTCTTCATAAGATTGCATCAAAGCATCAACGATATGTTTAGTAAAAGCTTTATTTTGACTATAAGCATGATGAGAATTTAGCACGGATTGCAACAAAGAAATACAATCTATCAAAGAGCAATTATCATAATTAAATTCCTTGAAATCCAAGATAGTGGGTTCGTTGCTACCTAAAGTTTTAACCTCTTCAATCCCACTTTTACCAATTTTTGCATCAAGATCTAAAAACTCCGAATTTTTGGGACGCCTTCTAACTAAAGTTGACTCATCTCTAGTGCCATCATTATAAAGATTCATATTTCAAAACAAGGATTTAATAGGGGACATGTCGGTGTCAAAACCGGCGGATCTCGGGTAGGGGGTCCCAAACTGTGCGTCTAGGCCGGATGGTAACAGGAGGCAAGGGACACGAAGTTTTACCCAGGTTCAGGCCCTCTTGATGGAGGTAAAACCCTACGTCCTGCTTGATTAATATTGAAGATATGGGTGTTACAAGAGTAGATCTACCACGAGATCAGAGAGGCTAAACCCTAGAAGCTAGCCTATGGTATGATTGTATGTTGTGATTGTTGTCCTACGGACTAAAACCCTTCGGTTTATATAGACACCGGAGAGGGTTAGGGTTACACAAGGTCGGTTACAAAGGAGGAGATATCCATATACGTATTGCCTAGCTTGCCTTCCACGCCAAGTAGAGTCCCATCCGGACACGAGAGGAAGTCTTCAATCTTGTATCTTCATAGTCTATCAGTCCGGCCAATGGAGATAGTCCGGCAGTCCGGAGACCCCCTAATCCAGGACTCCCTCAGTAGCCCCTGAACCAGGCTTCAATGACGATGAGTCCGGCGCGCAGTTGTCTTCGGCATTGCAAGGCGGGTTCCTTCTCCGAATACATCACAGAAGAATTTGAATACGAGGATAGTGTCCAACCCTGCAAAATAAGTTCCACATTTCACCATAGAGAATAATGCTTTCGCAGATCTAATCCGCTAGCTTGTTTTGGCAACATGACGTTACGTCATGGACTGGTGATTATTCGAACCGTTTCTTTTAACCAGCCCCGCACATAACACGAGGCAATTTTTCGACACGTCTTGTCAAAGCAGAGATCGTGTCCCCTTATTACGGGATTCTCATCAATACGGGCGTGGGTAACCCAACCGCGCCATCAATTGCGGCGCTTGGGGGATAAGCGAGTTTTACTAGGCAAGTGGGGACGTTTAATTTTGTCCGCCCATATAAAGGGATAAGGATTCACCTTTCTATCCACGCCTTCTTCCTCCTATGCTCATCCGCTCCCGCATACCCGAGCTCTAGCGCCCAAGTCCTCACTTCCATCTCAACCTTCTCCAACCATGTCCGAAGCGGGAGGCAAGTGGATGGTATCCTCCGTCACGGAGGGAGACATCAAGAAACTGAGGAGAGCTGGATACCTGCCCGACGACATCGCGCACCGGCTCCTAGATGAGGGACAACTCATCCCCACCCCTGAGCCCCATGAGAGGGTGGTATTCCTCACCCATTTCCTCCGCGGACTGGGATTCCCTCTCCATCCCTTCGTCCGGGGGCTCATGTTTTATTACGGCCTGGATTTCCACGATCTGGCCCCGAACTTCATCCTCAACATATCGGCGTTTATCATCGTGTGCGAGGCCTTTCTTCGCGTCAAGCCCCACTTCGGCCTATGGCTGAAGACCTTCAACGTCAAGCCGAAGGTAGTGAGCGGCCGCCAGGTGGAGTGCGGAGGTGCCATGGTGGGGAAGATGCCCAACATCACATGGCTCGAGGGCACCTTCGTGGACACCATAAAGGGGTGGCAATCGGGGTGGTTCTATATCACCGAGCCACGCGACCCCGCATGGGTAGCGGCCCCCGAGTTCCGATCTGGCATCCCTATGTGGCTCACCTCCTAGAAAGAGAAGGGCCTGTCCTGGGGTAATTCAAAAGAGCTGACCGGACTCCAGTCATGTATTCAGAACATGGTGGATAAGAAGCTCAAGCTTGTCAACGTAGTCCAGGTTATGCTTGTCCGCCGGATACTCCCGTGCCAACAACGGGAGTTTACCTTGTGGGAGTTCAATCCGGCGCAGCACCGAACTCTAAACAGGCTCTTCGACATGACACATGAAGATGCCTGGAGGGTGCTGTTCAAGGGCGCCGCGGTCCCTCCCCCCATTACTGAGGATCGCAGATTCAGCGTGAAGTGCCACGCCAGTGCGGTAAGTTGTTTTACCTTTCACAGGATACTTGTTTTCTATATAGATTGATTCTATGCGGGATCTAAACTCCCGTGCCGTTAACAGGACTGGCAGAAGATGGCCGGACAAATCGACTGTCCGACTCCCTTGCCCGAAGACCCTGCAGACGCCCTCCTGGCGAAGATGTTGTCTCCGGCCCCTTATAAGGTGCCGGAGAAGACCCAGAAGGCCAAGGGAGCTCGAAAGAGTTCCCGACGCCAGGCGTCGTCGGACTCACCGTCCGATGAGTCTGCGGCACACTCTTCCCCCGAAGACGAGGAAGAGGAAGAAGAGGCTCTCCCACCGACTGGGGGCGACAAGAAAAGGAAGGCCGCCCCAACTGGGGAGGCCGGAGGGTCCAAGAAGGGAAGGACGCTCCTTCCGGACAGCTCCACCGCTACCGATGAAAGTGAAGACGAGTGGTTGCCCAGGGGCAAGCCCCAGGGGAGATTGTAAGTGTTCGGAAACCAAAGTAACCCATAGGATTCCTTTGTCGCATTGCTTTCCCTAACACCGAACTCCATTACGCAGGCCGCCCTGAGCCAATATCGAGGTATCCTCGGACGGCTCCCTGGGCGCGTCGGACATGGATAGCGATCCAGTCCCGACCGCCACCTCCCCTCATCCAGCCGACGACACCGAGGCCAAAGATAAGGCGGCCCAGGAGCGCACCGAGCGAGAGAGGCACGAGGCTCGGGTGGGCGAGGTGCAGCAAGAGGTCCAGGCTCTCGTGACGAAGCACGAGGCGTTGGAGCTTGACTTGAAGACGCGAGAGTCTGAGCTTGCCGCGGCCCGTGAGAGCGTGAAGAGTGCCAAGGCCGAGGCCCAGAAGGCCCTTCAGGAGATCGACGCGATGAAGAAGATAGCAGCGGGTAAGGCTTTCTATATGCAAAGCGAGCATGTAAAGGTGAATTACCGATTACTTACCCGAATCCGGAGCTCTTCAGGAGCATTCGCAGATTTGCCCCACAGTGTGTCCGATGCCGCACAATTCTACTGGGCCGGGGATGGGAGCTCGACGGAGAAGCTTTTCTGGTCTCAGTATGCTGAGGCCGAACATCCGGTGCCATTGAGCGACCAGCTGAAGCAGATGGCCGAGCTACATAAGGCGGCCGAGCAGGCCATGAAGGGATTCATAGTCCGGTTGTGGCCTGGCGATGCCCTTCCGAACAGCTTCTTCGGCCTGGTGAGGCGGCTTGTGGATGCCTGCCCACGGCTGGAGGTCGTCAAGCGATCCGTCTGCATTGAAGGTGCACGCCGGGCCTTCGCCCATGTGAAAACGCAGTGGGTCAAGCTAGACGCCGTGAAGCTTATCAAGGAGGGGCCGCCGGAGGGCAAGGAGCACCGCCACCCCGAGATGTACTACGAGGGTGTCCTGCCGGGCGCCCGTCTTATCGCGGATGAGTGTTCACAAAATGTAATATTTGAATGAGAATTGCTCGTTTTGTATCCTGTGTGATGAAAACTTGTTTCATATGCGCTATGCAATGCTTGTGTGAATTTAAAATATTACCTTCTATTTGGCTGTTTATCCAATCTGAGAGATGGCTAGTCCTCGGCTTCTGCCCCCATACCACGAGTGCTGCGGTGTTCGGGATAAACCTGAGCACTCTTGTTCCCATGTTTGGGTCCTTCGAGGGAGGTGCTGAGCACAACGAACAAGGCAACTGGACTAATAATGCTTTATCACTCTCACTTAGCTATAGAATTCTATAATTTTAAATTTCGGCGACGCCCCTGGTATTCGGAAGGCCGAATTCGAGGCGCGATACACGCCTGTAGGCCTGACGGAGCTGGCCCTTCGCCCTAAGCAGCATAAGTCTTTAGGGACTCAAAAAACCTCGCCGAACAGCGACCAGTCTCTCGCCTTATCATGACAGTCAGTTTTAGCTTTCTCTACTGAGGTGCTCGGCCCGGCAGAACCGGGGCACAATCGCAGTAGTTCTCCTAGCGCTACCTTAGCCGATAGAGCGGAACGTAAGGTACCAAAACATAGGAGCCGGGCAAACCCAACATTTGACCAAAGACATGATTCGGAGCTGATGCATATAATGCTATAAGTTCGGGGTGCCGCACTTGTGAAAGTGTTCGGACTTTTCACACCATATTGTGAGTACATAAGCCCCTGGTGCATTGGCCGTACCAGAGTGTACGGTTTCTAGGCATCATTAATGAACACATAGATATGTATACATATAACAAAAATGCGATAATAGTCGTAATGTCATGCATTGTATATTAAAAAATTGCATTAAAGCAGAGTGATACAGATAGTGTAATAAGCAAAAGAGTAGGACTATGTCCCTTCCAAGGGCGAGCTGAGGAATTATATGAAATCTGTAATCCACCTGGGAATTCCGTAGTTGTCGGCCTCCTTGGTTGTTGTATCATGTGTTCGGCAATAGAGCTGCCGGACAGTGTTTCTAGAGATTGAAGTCCTGAAAGAAAAAGAAAAATAACCAAACGGGAAGCCCTTGGTGCGGTTTAGGCCGCGTTTTGGGGCGTGCCGTAGTTGTGCCCCCCCTCCCCACCTGTGCCCATGGTATTTTTAATGCGTAATTATGTACGCGCGACACGAACAACGCCGTTGGGCTGGGATTGGGGGGGCCGCCGTATTGCTACATGAGCTCAGATCGTGCCAGGCAGTCTGTTTGCCGATTGCCCCGAGTGCGCTTGAAGGTGTCCGGGCTTTGAAACGCCGAACTAGTAGATTGCCTTGAGAGGCTGCTTTGCGCTTCTGCTGCAAGGGCCGCAGTGTGCTCCTCTGTTCGGAGAGAGCGCTCTGTGTTTCCATTGACTGTAATAACTCCGTGGGGTCCTGGCATCTTGAGCTTGAGGTATGCATAATGTGGCACCGCATTGAATCTAGCGAATGCGGTTCGTCCGAGCAGCGCGTGGTAACCACTGCGGAACGGGACTATATCGAAGATTAACTCTTCGCTTCGGAAGTTATCCGGGGATCCGAAGACCACTTCCAGTGTAATTGAGCCTATGCAGTGGGCCTCTATGCCTGGAATGATGCCTTTAAAGGTCGTCTTTGTGGGTTTGATCCTTTAGGGGTCTATACCCATTTTGCGCACTGTGTCCTGATAAAGCAGGTTCAGGCTGCTGCCGCCATCCATAAGGACTCGAGTGAGGTGAAATCCGTCGATGATTGGGTCTAGGACCAGTGCGGCGAATCCACCGTGACAGATACTAGTGGGGTGGTCCCTGCGATCGAAGGTGATCGGACAGGAGGACCAAGGGTTGAACTTTGGGGCGACTGGCTCCAACGCATATACGTCCCTGAGCGCATGCTTCCGCTCCCTCTTGGGGATGTGGGTTGCGTATATCATGTTCACCGTCTGTACTTGCGGGGGAAACCTCTTCTGTCCTCTAGTGTGCGGCTGCCGGGGTTCTTCCTCGTCATTGCTATGCGGCCCCTTGTCCTTGTTTTCGGCAATTAACTTGCCGGCCTGCTTGAACACCCAACAATCCCTGTTGGTGTGATTGGCTGGCTTGTCTGGGGTGCCGTGTATTTGACACGAGCGATCGAGTATACGGTCCAAGCTAGACGGACCCAGCGTACTTTGTTTGAATGGCTTTTTCCGCTGACCGAGTTTAGAGCCTTTGAATCCGGCATTGACTGCCGTATCCTCAGTACTTTCACCGTTAATGCGGCTCTTATGCTTGTTGCGACGTGACCTGTTGTTGCCGTCCTTGGTATCTGAGGTACCATGGTTCTTTGATATGTTGTTACTGCAAGCCAACCAGCTGTCTTCTCCCGCACAAAAGCGGGTCATGAGCGTCGTGAGGGCTGCCATAGATTTCGGCTTTTCCTGACCAAGGTGCCGGGCTAGCCACTCATCTCGGATGTTGTGCTTGAAAGCCGCTAAGGCCTCCGCATCCGGACAGTCGATGATTTGATTTTTCTTTGTAAGGAACCGAGTCCAGAATTGCCTGCCCGACTCTTCTGGCTGCTGAATTATGTGGCTCAAGTCATCGGCATCTGGTGGTCGCACATAAGTGCCCTGAAAGTTGTCGAGGAATGCGGCTTCCAGATCTTCCCAACAGCTAATGGAGTCCGCTGGCAAGCTATTAAGCCAGTGTCGCGCTGGTCCTTTGAGTTTTAGTGGGAGGTATTTGATGGCATGTAAGTCATCACCGCGGGCCATGTGGATGTGGAGGAGGAAGTCCTCAATCCATACTGCGGGATCTGTTGTGCCGTCGTATGATTCAATGTTTACAGGTTTGAAACCTTCTAGGAATTGATGTTCCATTACTTCGTCTGTGAAGCATAAGGGGTGTGCGGCGCCTCTGTATTGGGCTATATCGCGACGCAGCTCGTATGGGTCCTGCCCGCTGTGTTCGGCCCGGCCGGATTTGCTTTTACTGTATCCGGCGTGACATTTACCGTCTCGTAGAGTGGTGCGCCCTCGTGACCCGTAGATCGATCTTGAATGCTTTGCTTTGTCCTCCAATATGTCTCGCAGGTCTGACGTATCTCCCCATGCCTTTTTATTTGGATGGCGTTGGGGTGGAGGCTGAGCTTTTGGCTGGAATGCCTCTCTATCGTGGCCACGAGGTGGCCGATCAGCCGTATCATACGCTTCTTCCTCCAGTAGGGGTAGTAACCTGCGCCTTGGGTAACTCTTGGAGGGACGGTCGAGTTTATATTCCTCGGCCGCGAGGACTTCAGTCCATTTGTCAGCTAGCAGGTCTTGATCAGCTTGAAGCTGCTGCTGCTTTTTCTTCAGGCTATTTGCCGTGGCCATAAGCCTGCGCTTGAAGCGCTCTTGTTTGACGGGATCCTCTGGTACGACGAATTCATCATCGCCGAGGCTTGCCTCGTCTTCAGAGGGGGGCACGTAATTGTCATCCTCCTCCTCTCTGCCAGCCGCCCTCTTAGGAGAGCTGGCTCCTTCATCCTCCTGCTCTAAATCTTGCTGGAGGGGATTGTTATTGTCTTCGGCGCTATCCGGAGTGTTATTATCTCCTGTGCCGGTATCACCACTTTTGCTTTGGCGGGACTTAGAGCGGCGCCGCTGACGTCGGCGCTTGGGTTGCTTCTTGGAGGGGTCATGCTCCGCTATCTCGTCGCCGTTGCCTTCATTGGGTGTATCCACCATGTATATGTCATACGACGAGGTGGCTTTCCAGTGCCCTATAGGTGATGGTTCATGTTCGTCTCCTACATCGTCGTCCATACCGTCGATGTCTTCGGAGTCGAAGTCAAGCATGTCAGTTAAATCATCGACAGTGGCTACAAAGTGGGTGGTGGGTGGGCGTCGAATTTCTTCGTCGTCCGTATCCTAATCCTGTTGGCCATAATCCGGCCAGGGCTCTCCTGACAAAGAGAGAGACCTTAGTGAATTCAAGATGTCGCTGAAGGGCAAGTGCTGAAAGATATCCGCGGCGGTGAATTCCATGATCGGCGCCCAATCGGATTCGATTGGCAGGGGCGCAGATGGTTCTGGGTCTGGAAGAGAGTCCGGCACCTTGGAGTCACGGGCCGTGCAGAGGATTATGCTGGTGTTTGGCTCGATCGCCGTCGAGACTGCAGCCCCTGAGGCGGTGTCTAGCCACCCGTCCTCGATTGGCGCAGTTGGCTCCGAGCTAAGGGTCGGAGCTGATGCGGGCACGGCCTCTAGGGTACCGTCTGGTGGCAGAGCTAGGTCGTACCCATCGCGACAGTGCAGCGCGCCCGGCTGTGGCTCGAATCCATCAAAGATCAAGTCCCCACGGATGCTGGCCATGTAATTCAAACTTCCAAATCTGACCTGATGGCTAGGGGCGTAGCTTTCAATCTGCTCCAGATGGCCAAGCGAAATAGCCCGCAGTGCAAAGCCGCTGAATAAGAAGATCTGTTCGGGGAGAAAAGTCTCACCCTGGACCGCATCGCTACCGATGATAGTGGGAGCCATCAAGCCTAACGGCGACGACACAGAGGAACTCTCAATGAAAGCACCAATGTCGGTGTCAAAACCGGCGGATCTCAGGTAGGGGGTCCCGAACTGTGCGTCTAGGCCGGATGGTAACAGGAGGCAAGGGACACGAAGTTTTACCCAGGTTTGGGCCCTCTTGATGGAGGTAAAACCCTACGTCCTGCTTGATTAATATTGAAGATATAGGTGTTACAAGAGTAGATCTACCACGAGATCAGAGAGGCTAAACCCTAGAAGCTAGCCTATGGTATGATTGTATGTTGTGATTGTTGTCCTACGGACTAAAACCCTTCGGTTTATATAGACACCGGAGAGGGTTAGGGTTACACAAGGTCGGTTACAAAGGAGGAGATATCCATATACGTATTGCCTAGCTTGCCATCCACGCCAAGTAGAGTCCCATCCGGACACGAGACGAAGTCTTCAATCTTGTATCTTCATAGTCTACCAGTCCGGCCAATGGAGATAGTCCGGCTGTCCGGAGACCCCCTAATCCAGGACTCCCTCAGGACACATCAATCACTTTTAGATCTTCATCCTCATGCCCCGATTTCACAGTGGACAAGCTAACCCTGAAGTGCCCAGCGGGGATCGGCTGGTTTTGAAACGTGGGTTGCAAGGGGTTCATTATCATCCCTTTCCCACGTCCACCTTCTGCCTTTGATCAAGTAGAGTATGGTGCACGGGGTTTCTTCGGCCTGCACACATATGTCTGTGGCGTAAAACATCTGAAAGGCAACGAAAATGGAATATTCTATGTTGGTGCGACATGTAATTACCGTGATGGCATCGAGCTCAGCCAAAGATAAAGGCCCACCTAGCACGCAAGAGACTGATGACGAGCTGCTATGAGCGGGAGCGACTGCGAGAGGAGGCCCGGTTGTGTGAGCAAGTGATGGTGCGGTGGTGTTGTTGTTCACGGAGTTGCTCCTGACAAAACTTGGCAATGGGAAATCATGTACCATCTTGTCTGGATTTTCCTTCGTCCAGTTGATGATAGCTGGAACCAAGTTAGTGGCGAAATCATTTCTGCAGGCAGTTACAGCTGCATTGACTGCTTGCAGTAGCAACTCATTTTTCTCCTCGGCTGTTTTTTTCGCGTCCTCAGCTGCTTTTTTCTCGACCGCAAGCTTCACCTTCTTGTTGATGTCCGCCTGACTAAAATTCTTTTTCTGCTTCTTGGCCTTCGGGCCCTCGTTGTAAAACACCTTCCATGTGGCGCCGTCTCCAGCGCCATGCACACGACCATATTGCGGCCGCTGGCCCAAAGGGAGTCCCTTAAGTTCGTTCAAGGCCCGGTTGAGAGGGGTGTCCCACTTGGGCCTCATCAGAGAAGTAGGGCTTTCGGCTGCAAGATGGTGTTGCTTCTCCTGCATAAGGAGCATGAACCGTTTAGGAATTTGTAGTCGACTAGATCTGGAGCTAAATGTAAGGTGGTAAAAGAATAATTACCAATAGTCTAATCAATTTCCTCGTGATCTGGTCCGTGTAAAAAACCTTCTTTTCCTTGTCCCACTTGTAGCGGGCCCTGATGAAGTCACGCTCCAAGGGGTTGGTGAACTTCACGAAGGGGTCTGGGAGACCCGCGGCTTTACGTTCCGTGTCCTCCTTATCCCATATGGGCCTTTTAGCGAGGTAGCCACGGCTTCCGAGGCGATGCTTCCCCGTGTTCCTTTGCTGAAGGATCTTGAATTTCGCAGCCTTAGACTTGGCTGCCTCGGTAGCGCAAGTGTCCTTGAACTTTTCGATCCCCTCTACCGTAAGTGTTGGATTTTCCTCCAGAATCTTGGACAGGGGTTCCTCAGCCTCAATAGCTCGTTTCACCCTCCCTTTCCAGGAGGCCAAATCATTGCTGAACATGCCCATGGCGTGATTGTTAATCTTTTTCATCTTCGGATCATCCCACGGTTGTTCTATGTTATCATCCCGGTCGGGGAACTTGAATCTCTTATGCAACTTCGTTAGGAGCAACTGCGTCAAATGTTCTTTACTCCTTAAGTCATCGTCGTTGATGCTCGCGCATTCCCATAGGATGCATCCTACTTGGTTCCCATAGCACTTGCGAGGTTCTTCCAGCTCTAATGGCTCAAACTTGCCAGGTGCCATCTTTGTGATCACTAGTCGTCCAATCCCCAGTTTGTTAGGTTTTCGTATCCTCTGCTTCTTCTACTTCTTATTTTTGGTAGCGGCATCGGTACCTTCCCCGCCGGTCTCGGCGCCGCCATCAGTGCCAGCGCTATGGGTGTCAGTACCATCATTGAGGCCGACCTGCAAACCTTGACTTTGCATTTTCTTAGCAGTCAAATAGTCGAGGTACTCTTGTTCACCCTCATAATTCATCTCGTTTGCATCTTGGTCAGAAGGCCCAGTTTCTTCATTGTTCGACATGTTTCCTATGATTAAGTCTCCTCGTTTAATTATAAAACTATGAAAAAAAATGAGAAATGACATAAAAAAGAAATCTATGTTTGCCGGAATGTCGTTTCCGAGCACTCGATATTTCTACTATCTAGCACAAATCATGCCAAAATTCACGGGAAATTTCGGCATGACCTTTGCTAAAAAAATGGACATATCGAGCGCCTGAAATTCACCGGAACGGAAATGAATCAACATTCCGGCGTAACATAGGCCACTCGGATCTTTTACCCTGCACATAATCATCATGTCCAAATGACATGTCCAAATTTCCACATATATAACCTAATTAACCATCTTCCCTAACTAAAACCTAACTAAATTAACGAAAAAACCTAACTAAAACCTTACAGAGGGTGTAGGACCGACGACGGCCGAGGTTGGGAGGGGTCGGGGTCGAGCGCCGGGGACGGAGCCGGGGTCGGGGTCGGGGCCGTGGGCGAGCGCCAGGGTCGGGGCCGGGGGCGTGGGCGAGCGCCGGGGTCGGGATCGGGGGCCGGAGCCGGCGCCGGGGTCGGTCGGCGTCGGGGTCAGGGGCAAGCGCAGAGGCGTGGCAAGGGCTCCGGCGGCGCGACGGGGGAAGGGAGAGTGGGGGGATTTGGGGGAAAAGAGGCGGGATGAAGAGAGGAGTGGGGATTTTGGGGGTTAAGTGGGCATAGTGGTAGCGCGTTTAGGAAAACGCGCTATAGCTACTCGAGGTAGCTATAGTGTTTTCCTGTAGAAACCGCTACTGCTACCTTGAGTAGCTGTAGCTCTTTTCTGAAAAACGCGCTGCTGCTATAACCAGTACCTATATAACAGTTTTCCCGTTTGTTTCCTTCTGTTTTCTTTTCCTTTATTTTCTCTCACTTTTTTCCGAGAGTAGTTAACTAAGGGAATTGAAGGCGGTATATATTGCATCATTTGACGGTTAAATATGTATACAAAATAGGAACATATGTATTACATCATTGGACCCATGCATAATAATGGCTAAGCGTGTATACAAAATAGGAACATATATATTACATCATTTGACCGATAACATACGGTTCCTCAGCGTTAACGTTTTCGTTTTTGAGTCAGCTTCTTTCCCTTCTTGTTCATTGAAGAATAATTGAGCCCCTCATTGTGACTTTTCCTTTTCCATGGAGTATGATTTTTCTTAGGTAATGTAGTATTGATTCTTCTTTTGACGTATACTTCATCATCATCATCATCTTCCCTCATTGGGTTGCCGTACTGATCGTAGTCTTCCTCGTTGGCGACTCCATCCATTCCAATGATGTTCCTTTTGCCTCTCCTCACGAGAACACGACTGGGATTGCGCGGGTCGGTTTTGAAGAAGCATTGTGTCACGTGCTTAGCATGTACCCATGGCTCATTTTTTGCGATAGCGTTCACGGTAGCGCTCTTGGCGTCGAGTATAATCATGGTAGTGAAATTCCGATTTTCTCTTTCTACATTCTTAGCACATCTAACATGGAACATCGTTGTGTTGTGCAGTCCAGAGTAGTCAAGCTCCCAGATCTCCTCGACCCTTTCGTAAAATCTTTCAGTTGCGCCATTGTCGCTGCCGGTCATGCATTCCATCGTCACCCCTGAGTTCTGATCATCACTGAACATATCTTTGGCCTCCATGTAGAAGATGTATCCGTTGATATCGTATGCCTGATAGGTTAGGAGGTTGGGTGAGGGGCCATGTGCTAAGGCGTATATGAGCAATCTGTCCTTACAACCCTCCTCCGAGGGATTAGCAATAATATGCTCTTTGAACCAATGCAGGAAAGTGGAGTTGTGCTCTCTAGTAACTTCGGCGTCTGTCCTGCATACCCCCCGGTCACGATACTTCTTTGCGATAATTTCTTTGTGCAGTGCCACAAAAGGATCTACCTCGTCTAGGTGTTGTAGCACTACCAAGTTTGCCATGTCAAAGTCACTGCGTCGATCTGAGTATGCCACGTGCAGTTCCCTGCGACCGTTGGAGTGACCTTCTCCTTCGAGCCTCCCCTCGTGCTTGTTAACGGGCAAACCAACACTAACATCAGGCGACTGGTCTGCGCCCACTACTAGGGAAAAGCCTAGCAGAAGCGCAGGTTTTAGGCCTATCAGTAGCGCAGGGCAATGCGCTACTGATAAGGCGCTACAGCTAACGTATAGCAGTAGCGTGCCTCCGCCCGCGCTACTGCTAAATCGACTTAGTAGTAGCGACTTCCCAGAGGAGCGCTACTGGTAATTAGTAGTAGCGCTTCTCCTTGCCCGCGCTGCTACTATTATTTTGTATTTTATTTCTTTTTTATTTCATGTTGTATTCGTACACCTTTACACAAGTTTTCATACAACAGGAATTTAGAAATTGTTTTTACATCATAATGAGTTATTACATCACGGGGTGAAAGAACCGTGGACTAGTTTCAAGTGGATGGACATCCACTTGAAACTAATCCGCGATTCTTTCACCCAATGATATAATAAATATCATCATCATCATCATCATATCATTAACAACTTATCATCATAATACATCATTGTCATATAACACCTCCTCAAGATCATTGTTTTCATCAATGAGACATCACATAGCAAATTGGTCACTAGTCGTAATCACAAGTACTCCTCATCATCAACTCTAACACATTGTATCACATAATAAACATATTGTACCTCAAAGGACCTACTACATTCTCTTAGGACCTACTATATTCTCTAAGGTAAAATAGCAAAAAACAAGATAGCCCCTGACTCTCCATTATGGAGAATGGAGATTATCCTATCTCCAATTCTTGCCTTTCGCTTAATGTTACTTCCAAGAACCTCCTTGCGAATGTCCAAACATTTTTTCCATTCTTTGATTAGCATGTGTTCACCGGTTTTAGAAATCTAATATGCACAGGTGAGCTCCTTAGATTGACCTTGCTGTATGTTCAGAACTGCAAGGCGACCATTCTGATACATCAGATGAGGCACACAATCCATTGGGATTTTCTGTTGAAAAACATAGTAATAACTTCGTAGTTAGCAATGATGTACTAGTTTTAGAAGTATGCAAAAGATGCACGGATGTCGTAATAGTAAAAAATCTTACCAGGGTATCTCCATAGAAGTTACCGTGGTTCAACACGTGCACTAGTGGCACGTATTCACCATAATTTGGAGGAGTTCGATAATAGGTATTGTAATTCTCAAGATAAGTACAATAAGCAATCAGATGACTTTTCTCCTTATAAGTTAATTCGGAGTCATCAGTGTAGTGGGTTTTGTCTACCATCTTCTGCACATTCTTTGAAGATTCAAAATAAGCTGTCAATGGAAATAAGCTGTCAACTATTTTGAAATAAACAATATAAATTAGTTAATAACTATGTCTGAGAAACTCACATTGCGGTAGAATCGGAAGCGTATCAACAAGGACCCAAATGTCCATATTGTCTTGCTCGATGTCAGGATCACCAAGATCCATGGTGACAATCATACCCTCATAAAAACCATACATTTTGCAAAGTGCTTCCCAATTTTGGCAACGAAAATGGGTTACGCTCTGAGAATTGTACAGATTTACTTCAAAATCGATATCATGATGGGTCCTTAGGTGTATTTTCTTTGTTTGAAAATTTTCATGGTCTTCAAAACCCATCCTCTTCAAGACATAGCGTCTTGCATGGCATGGGATAAGCTAGTCGAATTGTAAAATATGAAAATTAGACGTTGAAATAGTTGAAGTCATGCTTAATTACGAAAAAAACACTTGTCGTTGTTGCGTACCATTTCAACATCGAAGGTCTCCTCGAGATTAATGCTGAAGCGTCAATCTTCGTCCAGCTCAACGAACATGTCGCACATACCTCGATTGTCGTGGCACCAGCTGCACTCCCCCGGGAGACTGTCGTCGTCCGAGTACGACATTTCCTATGTTCATAATTCAAAGATTAAACTTGTACAATTAAATATATGTACTAAAGAACCTAAATTAGATCATTATTTTTTGAGAAAATCCAGGCCACTCGATATTTCCTACATATTCTAGCACAAGTCATGCCAGAATTCACGGAAAAATCCGGCATGACCTTTGCTAAAAAAGGACATATTGAGCGCCTGAAATTTGCCAGAACGGAAATTAATCAACACTCCCGCAAAACATAGGCCACTCGGAGGTGTAAACTGAACATGAACGGCCACTTGGGCAACCACATATCCTATTTGAGCAAATATGACATGTTCAACTAGTTTTATTAATTCAACTAGTTCTTACTAAATATAAACTTACTATAAATAGAAAAAACTAGTTCTTTCTAAAAA
This sequence comes from Triticum urartu, assembly GCF_003073215.2. NCBI lineage: Eukaryota > Viridiplantae > Streptophyta > Magnoliopsida > Poales > Poaceae > Triticum > Triticum urartu. Next base: position 93,636,556 of record NC_053028.1, on the reverse strand, counting down.
TAAAGTAGTTCAACTAGTTATATTAATTATCTTACTAAAAATATATTAGTTCTATTAATTCAACTAGTTCAACTAGTTTATTAATTTACTTACTAAACTAGTTCAACTACAACTAAACTAGTTCAACTAGTTTATTAATTTAATTACTAAAAATAAAATAGTTGCTTTAACTAAAAAAATAAACTAGTTCTATTAATTTTCGTACTAAAAATAAAATAGTTGTATTAACTCAACTAGTTCAATTAAGCACTTACTATGAATAAAAATAAACTAGTTTTTACTAAAAATAAACTAGTTCAACTAGTTATATTAACTAATTCTATTAAACACTTACTAAAATTTAACCCTAACTAATTTGATGAATTCTAAAATTTAATCCTAAGTAATTCGATGAACTCTAAAACTAATTCTACTTAACAACTACTGCCATAATTAGCATCTAATTTGATGAACCCTAACTAATTAGATGAACACTGAAATTTAACCCTAAGAACCCTAGCTAGGCAGAGGTAGGGGAGGACGAGGAGGAGGGCGTGCTCACCTCTGGCGCTAGCGGAGTTAGGGAGAGGGGCACGCGGCGTCGAGGTTGGGGACGGGGTCGGGGCGGCAGGCGCACGGCGGAGGGCGGCGATGTAGGGGGGTGTCGAGGTCGGCGTCGGGGTCGGGGGCGGCGTCGAGGTCACGGTCGGGGCGGGGGCGACGTCGAGGTCGCAGTCGGGGGCGGGGGCGGTGTCGAAGGTGTGCGGAGAGCGACGGGTCGCGTGCAGCGGCCGACGACGATGCAGGGGGGCGACAGCGGAGGAGTAGGGATTTGGCGGAAGTGGCCGCCGGGGAAGAAAGAACCGCGCGGTTAAGTTAAAAGTAGCAGTTGCGCGTTCCAGGAAGTGCGCTGCTGCTACGGTAGCTATAGCGCATTTCTTAACAAGCGCTATTCCTTCTCTTTTTTATTTGCTTTCCATTTAATTTTATTTTCATTAGCAGTAGCGCCTTTGTTCGTAAACGCGCTGCTACAAAACAAGTAGCGGTAGCACGGTTCCACGGAGATCGCTACTACTATGTGTAGCCTATCGGCTAAGCCGTGGGAATTTTAGTAGTAGCGCTTTTGTACTCGGGCGCGCTACTGCTAGAACTGTATCTGTAGCGCGGTTTAAAATACCGCGTTGCTGCTAATTAGCACCAGCGTGCGTTTTTATCCCGCGCTACTGCTAACGTTCTGTGTATAAGGTTTTCCCTAGTAGTGGCCATATAGAAAATTCTCACAGAAAGAGATGCACTCTTGTGTTAGATATCCCTGGACGATGCGTCCATCCGGACGGGACATGTTACGAACGAATCCTTTGATGATCCCATTCATCCTCTCAAACGGCATCATGTTGTGCAGAAATGAGGGCCCCAAGTCTATTATGTCGTCCACAATATGGACACGCAGATGCACCATCACGTCAAAGAACGCGGGCGTGAAGTACATCTCAAGCTCATCTAGTATCACAATGATCTCTTCTTGTAGCCTTCGGAGATGCTTCACACTGATCGACTTTTGAGAGATGACGTCGAAAAAATTGCAGAGACCAATAAGCGTCTCACGGACGTGCTTGTCCATTATCCCTCTAAGGGCAACAGGTAGTATCTGCGTCATCATCACATGACAGTCATGGGACTTCATCCCGCCGAACCTTTTCTTGTCCGTGTCTAGATATCTGCTTATCTTGCCATAGTAACCGGAACTAACTTTGACTCCGATAAGGCACTTAAAGAATTGATCGATCTCAGCCTAACTTAAGGTGAAGCAAGAAGGGGGCAATAATCCTCTTTCTTTATTTTCTTGCCCTTCTTCTCCCGCGCCTCTGTCTCCGTCTCTGTCTCATCTGACTGTTTACGGGGCGGCATGTGCAGATCTTCCCTGATTTTCAAATCTTGCAAGTCTTTTCTTGCCTTCGGCCCATCCTTGGTCTTATCCGGCATGTTCATCAGTGTCGCGAGCAAACTCTCAAGGACATTCTTACATATGTGCATTTGATCAAGGCCATGAGGTGTATCGAGTTTGTGCTAGTACTCCAAGTCCCAGAACACAGACCTCGGGTCAGGACCCCGATTCCAAGTTACATCGATATAGCTGGTAACACCTCATATCACTTTGCGGCCTCACGCACGGTATTCCCACGGGTGTCGCCTTACCATGGCCCGGGACCGTTTGCGCCTTTTGGCTCACGTATATGATAGTGTCGCTAGCATCCATATGACAGAGAACCCGGGCCGACATGGCTAGTCGTGAACCCAAAGCGGCACTAACCTATGGGGACAGGCATACATGAATCACATCGAGCATGTCGGTCAGTAGCGTGTGAATCCGGGCTGTAGCACTGGGCTAACAGGACTCCGGGAACCCGGGCTGTAGCAGGCTAGGCAGGACTCCGGATGTCACCGCGTGACATTTCCCCGAAGGGACACACATAGGAACGAAGTGAAACACATGCCGGCCAGTCAAGTGTCCTAAGCAGTAGTGCTGGGCTAGCAGGACTCTGGTGAACCGGGCTGTAGCGGACTACTATGGCTCATGGAAGCACTAGACTACATTTCCCCATAAGAGAGGCTGCCAAGGATAAACAACTAGATTGTCGGATCCCACACATACCAAGCATTTCAATCATACACACAATATGCTCGATATGTGTAAATACAACATGGCATCACAACATAACTCTACAACTCAAGTATTTATTCCTTAGGCTCCGAGGAGCGAGATATTACAAACATGGGTCTCATGACCCAACAATCACAGCATACAAATCAAGCACACGCGGAAGCTTAACATGTCTGAGTACAGACATCTACAAATGGAAAAAAGCTAAGAAGCCTGACTATCTACCAGATCCTGCCAAGGGCACAAGATCGTAGCTGAGGTATCAAGCTAACGTCGAAGTCCACGCGGAACTACTAGCGAGACTGAAGTCTCTCTCTACAAAACATAAATTAAGCAAACATGAGTACAAAGGTACTCAGCAAGACTTACATCAGAACTAGCTACATATGCATCGGTATCAACAAGGGGTGGTGGTGGAGTTTAACTGCAGCAAGCCAGCTTTGACTCAGTGGCTAACCTGAACTACGACTGCAAGCAACTCTTTTGAGGTGGCGCACACGAGTCCACATATTCACCATTCAATACACCACTATGGAACCGCTCCCGTCTCCCTACGAGAAGGCCATCCATAGCACTCACACTTATCTTGCGAGTTTTAGAGTATCCACTTTCACTTGTCTATGAACTGTTATAGGCAACCCCGAAGTCCATTACCGCAGACACGGCTATTCGAATAGATGATGTTAACCCTGCAGGGGTGTACTTCTTCACACACGCTCTCACCATTTACCGCCGATTACACGACATGTACTCGGCAACCTTCAAGCAGAAGCCCAACGAGGGTGTCGGCCACGGCCTACCTAAACACTCAAGTCTCTAGTCCAGGTTTATCGCCTATCCAGGTTCCATCCGCAGGGAGTCCGACCGAGGTTTCCACATACGGCCCCGAACGATGTGAACAGGGTTCCCGAGACACCAAACGGGCGCCCGGTACACCGTGCCACGGTGTATCTACCGCATCATAGCCCACCCCTAGGGTCAGCGCTACGCACGACTGCCAACACATATCCTATAAACACCAGAAACTAGTTGCAACTCCTGGACAGAGGACAAGGGTGATCAAGAAGCCGAGAGGGTCCATTGGTTTCGGGCCCAATGCGTGGTAGTAACAGTTTCATGGATCACAAACACAGAACTCAGATCCTAAGGACGGCTTCAATGAGACAACCCACCATGTACTCCTACATGGCCTCTCACCGCTACCTTTACCAAAAACGTACTCACACACTTAGCTCACACACGGTAGGACATGTTCACACACCTCCGATTCATTCCCGATGAATCAGACCTGACACAACTCTATGCAATAGCAGGCATGACAAACAAGCATGAATGAGTAGGCACATCAGGGCTCAAACAACTCCTACTCATGCTAGTGGGTTTCATCTATTTACTGTGGCAATGACAGGTCATGCAGAGGATAAGGGGTTCAACTACCGCAGCAAGTAACAGAGGAATCGTGTTGTCCTAATGCAGTAAAAGAGAGCAGGAGCGGGAGAGTGGGATTGTATCGGAATGAACAAGGAGGTTTTGCTTGCTTGGCACTCCTGAAGATAACATAGTTCTTCATCGGTGTCATCGATCTCATCGTCGAAACCACGTCTATCGGGAGGGGACAAATACCGGCAACAGAGAAAGAAACACAATCAATGCAATGCACAATATGATGCATGATCATGACATGTCATATGCTGTTGATTGAGCTAATGCAACTAGAAACACAATTAAATGTGGTTATTTAAATACCAATCATTTTATTTGTCCTAAACAGAGGCCTTAAGTTGTTCTAACATCCATGAAAATGGTACAGATGGATTCCTTGAATTTTTCTGATAATTTTTCATATATGATTTATTTCATTTGGAGTTACGGTTGAATTTCTATGATTTTTAGAAGTTTTAGGCATTTTCTGAAAATAATAAATCATTTAAGATTTATTTAAATTCCAGAAAAGGTTTTACTGCGTCAGCATGACGTAAGAGTGACGTCATCAGGTCAGCTGTGGCTGGTCAGGTCAAACTTGACCAGTGGGACCCGCAAGTCAGCGTCCTAACTAATTAACACTGTTAATTAGTGCTAACTAAAAACATAATCTAGGGTTAGTCAGGGGCTGGCCCCACATGTCACTGACTCAGGTGAGTGAAACCCCAGTCAAACAGGGTCAACCCCACTGGAGTTGACCCGCGGTTTGTCGCCGGCGAGGCCAGAGACCGCGGAGAGCTTCGGAAATCGCCCACAGGCGATGGTTTTTGGCGTGGGGAGGCTCTACGAAGAGCTGCTGCTCGTGCGCAGCTGATGGAGCAGCCGGGGTGAGCCGGGGTGGCCGAAGTCGACGGCGGCGAGCTCGGTTGCGGCCGCCGTAGTTTGGGCATCCATGGTTTAGGCGTTACGGGGCACGGCGGGCGCGGGCGATGGTCTTTATGGGTTTCTGGGATCGCCAGGAGCACGCGGAGGCAACGAGCAGAACTGGAGGAGCTCGGGAGCACAAAGCTCGCCGGCCATGGTGGCAGCCGGAGCTCGGGTTCGCGGTGACGGTGACTAGCAAATGGGTAAGGAGGGGTGAGCAAGGGGGGAGGAGCAGGAGCTCACAGTGAACTCGATGGCGTCGTTGGTGAGGTCGGGGAAGCCCGGACGACGACGAATCGGACGGGGCGGCGCTCGGGGCAGAGGGAGAAGACAACGACGATGGCGGTGCTGCAGGGCGCTCTGGCGTCGTTTGGCTTGGCGAAGATGACGAGAAGGTCATGGCGGAGCTTCCAGAGAGGGAGAGGGGGCGCAAGGACAGCGGTGGCTACGAAAACGGCGGCGGTGGCGACGAGCTCTGCTCGGTGGGTGAGAGAGAGAGGGGAGGGGAGAGAGCTGCGTGGAGGGAGGAGGTGCAGAGGGTCGAGGGAGGGTGCATGGCGACGCATGGAGGCGTCCAGGGTGTCGGGGACGCAGGCAGTCAGGCAGGAGGTGGCTCGGGCACGTGTGCGCACGTGGTGAGCACATGCTCTGCCTACTGGCCGGGGAGGAAGATGACAGGGAGGCTGCGGTGGTGGGCTGGGCCGGCCACTTGGGCCGCCAGGTAAGCCCAGGTACTATCTCTCTCTCTCTCTCTCTCTCTCTCTTTTGTTTTCATTTATTTAATTCTCTGTTGTTTATTTTGAATTAGTAGAAATACTAATCCATTTTAGAAAATTCTAAAAATAATCGTAGGCACCTTTGGAATTACTCCCAACAGCCTAAAATTACTTTCAAAAGTATTTGGGCATTTAAAAGTATTTATAGTATTTTAAAGGCCCAAATGCAAATAGTTATGTCTTAATTCAAAAATCCAAAATGGCTCCAAAATTTATGAACCCATTTTTGGCAAAGGTTTTAGCCAGAACCAAAAATGATGAACATTTTTTAAGGGCATATTGGGTTCATTGAAAATATTTAAAGTTGGGCCTATTTGCATTGCTTTGGTGCTAGGGGTTTGATCATCCCCATTTCAAGTTTCATGAAATTTAACATGATGCATGGATGCAAGCAAAGTCAAGCAAGGGCTGAACTGGGGCTGTGACACCTCGTCTTCCATACCTTCAGCAGCGGCTCCGGCGCCTTTTTCATCGTCTTTCCCGGTGCGGGGCACTCCTTCCAGTTTTTCAACAGCTCATCGATTTCGGCACCGCTCCGCTTACGTGGAGGTCCTCGATGCTCAGCGTGACCATTGAATAGATCTCCACGGTTTCTCCACGGGTCGTCCTGTTCGAGCCATCTTCTATGCCCCATGTACACGATTTTCCCAGACCCGCCATCTTTCCTTGACATTAGCTGCTGAGACGTTGTATCATCCATGCACCGTGTGCATCCGCAATATCCATGGCACACCTGGCCTATGACATATCCGTAACCGAGATAATCGTGCACCGTCGTGATCAGCGCGGCTCTCATGTAGAAATACTTGCCTTTGCTGGCATCCCATGTCTTGGCCGGTATTTTCCATAAAGTGTCTAACTCCTCTTGAAGTAGCCCCAGATACAAATTAATATTATTTCCTGGTTGTTTTGGCCCTTGAATAAGCATGCTCAAGTGAATGTACTTTGACTTCATGCACAACCAGGGGGAGGTTGTACATCCATACAAACACGGGCCATGTGCTATGGTTGGTGCTCTGGTTGCCAAACAGATTCATGCCATCGGTACACGCGCCGAGCACGATGTTCCTTGCATCACATTCAAAATACCGATAGAAGCTGTTCAACGCTCTCCACTGGCTTCCATCCTTGACGTGTCTCAGCTTCGGATCATCTCCATCGTCGGGCCTCTTCCTCTCCGCGTGCCAGCACATTAGCTTTGCTTCCTTGGGATCTACAAAATACCGCTGGATACGGGGAGTGATCGGTAAGTACCATACAACTTTCTGGGGACATTTCTTCCCGGCCTTCTTGTATCTAGAAGCATTGCACACCGGACAGCTTGTTTTTTCCGCGTGCTCCTTCCGATAAATTATGCAATCGTTGATGCATGCATGGTATCTAACATGCGGCAGAACAAGAGGGCACACGATCTTCTTGGCCTCATCAAGACTACTAGGATATAGATTCCTCGGGGGAAGAACATCCTTTAGGTACTTGAGATGCTCATTGAGGCTAGTGTCGGTCCATTTGTTTTTAGCCTTCGTCTTCAGGAGTTGGAGTGTGAAACTCAAGCGGGTCACCTCAGGATTGCAACCATCATACAATGGAGTGTTCGATTCTACCACCAATCGCTCCAGCTTAGCCTCCTCTCTAGAAGCAGCTCTCTTAGTACTCGTCTCCTTGCGAAGCAGTGCTTGAACATGAGGGTCTCGCACGATTGAACTTAGTACTGACAAACTCTGCTGCGTGGAGTCCATGTTCTCTCTGCCGACATGTCCAGCCCCTTCTCCTCCGCCATGTCCGGCCCTTCTCTGCCGCCATGTCCGGCCTCTTCCCACCGCCATTATTGATCATCTCTTCTTCTTGCCTAGTGTCGTCATTGGCTGCCCCGTCGGCGTCCTCAACATCATCATCCTCATCTTCAATTATCCACCGAGTATAGCCATCCATGAAACCAGTCATGAGCAGGTGTGCTTCTATACGACCTTCGTCATAGGGGTCGAGCCAAACTATTCCTTTGCATCTTCGACACGGACATAAAACCTCTGTCAGGTTGTTTTCTTTCATGTCCTGCACCGCCGACCGCAACCACCTGTCCACCATCATTCCACTAACCATCATGAACACCTGCATGGTAGTAATAAACAAATTGATTATAAAAATGCGTGCATGCATCAAAGTCATACAAAAATTCGGCATGACCTTCCCTAAAAATAGGACATATATAGATCTAGAGTTTGCCCGGAATTCGCCGAAACGGAAATAAATCGACATTTCGGCAAAATAGAGGCAACTCAAAAGCACAATTTGGCGTCAACTCATGCCACACACACAATTTCCATCATATTTCCCAATTATCATATCACACACACACATACACATACTTCCATTTTGCAAAAGCATGAAATTTTAATCACCTCTAGCTACAAGATCAAGCACACGGTGTGGATGATGATGTAGGGAGATCAAAAGTGCACAAAGCTCTTCTTGACAAAGAAAGATCTAGTTAGGGGGCAAATAGGTCACTTAACTAAATGATACATCTACCTAGCTAGCTAATTTGGGAGGAGACAACTTCAACTAGTGGAGGGGGAAGGAAAAAAAGAAAGGAGATGCATTATTGGAGGTGGTGTAGTTAGCTAGGAGTAATGAAGAGAGAGAAAGGTAGGTAGAAGAGGGAGAGTAATGGGGGGAGAAGTATTGAGGAAGAAGAAGAGTGAGAGAGGGAGGATGTGGGAGGTAGGGGAAAGGGAGAAGAGGAGATGGGGAGGGGGAGGTGGAAAAAGGTGGTGGGTGGTGCGCCTTAGCAGCAGCGCGGGAGCAAAAACGCGCTACTGGTATGAACGTTGCAGCAGCGTGCTTTCCTATCACGCGCTACTGCTAAACGGGCCAACCGTGTGGACAATTTCAAAATTAGCAGCAGCGGCATGACTAAAAAGCGCTCTACTACTATGGCATTAGCAGTAGCGCGCTTCTTGACGCCGCGCTGCTGGTAAAGTTAGGTCGTTGTATACTGTCGGTGGATTTTTGTAGCAGCGTGGTTTAAACATCACGCGCTACAGATAAATTTACATTAGTAGCGTGCTTTCCCTAACCGCGCTACTACTAATTAGCAGCAGCGCCTCTTTTTGTGCCGCGCTGCTACTAAGATTCTGTGTATAAGGTTTTCCCTAGTAGTGGTGGGTGAACTAATTACTATCGAGCAATTGATAGAATTGAGCATAGTTATGAGAATATCTAGGTATGATCATGTATATAGGCATCACATCCGTGACAAGTAGACCGACTCTTGCCTGCATCTACTACTATTACTCCACACATCGACCGCTATCCAGCATGCATCTAGAGTATTAAGTTCATAAGAATGGAGTAACGCTTTAAGCAAGATGACATGATGTAGAGGGATAAACTCATGCACTATGATATAAACCCCATCTTTTTATCCTTGATGGCAACAATACAATACGTGTCGTTTCCCCTACTGTCACTGGGATTGAGCAACGCAAGATTGAACCCAAAGCTAAGCACTTCTCCCATTGCAAGAAAGATCAATCTAGTGGGCCAAACCAAACTTATAATTCGAAGTGACCTGCAAAGATAACCAATCATACATAAAAGAATCCAGAGAAGATTCAAATATTGTTCATAGATTATCTTGATCATAAACCCACAATTCATCGGATCTCGACAAACACACCGCAAAAAAGATTACATCGGATACATCTCCAAGAGAATCGTGGAGAACTTTGTATTAAGATCCAAAGAGAGAAAAGAAGCCATCTAGCTAATAAGTATGGACCCGAAGGTCTGAGGTAAACTACTCACACATCATCGGAGAGGCAATGGTGTTGATGTAGAAGCCCTCCATGATCAATGCCCCCTCCGGCGGAGCGCCGGAAAAGGCCCCAAGATGGGATCTCACAGGTACAGAAGCTTGTGGTGGTGGAATTAGGTTTTCGTGGTGCCCTCTGATGTTTTAAGGGTACGTAGGTATATATAGGAGTAAGAAGTAGGTCGGTGGAGCCACGAGGGGCCCACGAGGGTGGAGGGCGCGCCCAGGAGGGTAGGCGCGCCCCCCTGCCTTGTGCCCTCCTCGTTGATTGCTTGACGTCCCCTCCAAGTCCTCTAGATAACATTTGTTCCAAAAATCACGCTCCCGATGGTTTCATTCCGTTTGGACTCCGTTTGATATTCTTTTTCTGTGAAACACTGAAATAGGCAAAGAAACAACAATTTGGGCTGGGCCTCCGGTTAATAGGTTAGTCCCAAAAATAATATAAAAGTGTATAAATAAGCCCATTAAACAGCCAAAACAGAATATATAATAGCACGGAACAATAAAAAATTATAGATACGTTGGAGACGTATCACTCCTCCGAATACTCCAAAGAAGTTGATCAAAAGAACTATATCTAGCCCTGTACAATAGTTACAACCCTGGTCCACGAGGGCAAAACACTTTAAACAAAAATAGGTTATGTCTTCTGACAACTTTTTCGGCGAGGTATTGTGCTCCAACTTTATTATTATTTTGAACCGTTTTCCAGCCTCCCATTTCGTGTTTCGAGACGCGGTATTCATTGACACGTCTTGTCAAAGCAGAGATCGTGTCCCCTTATTGCGGGATTCTCATCAATATGGATTTGGATAATCCAACCGTGCCACTCGCACGACTCCTGGGGAGTAGGCGAGTTTTAAGGCTCGTGGGGAGGGGACGCTTGATATTCACTGCCTTTATAAGGATACAAGGATCCACCTTTTTACCCCACACCTTCTTCCTCCTCAGCCCATCTGCTCTCGAGCTCCAGCGCCCAAGCTTCAACCCTTTCCGTCCCTAGCAAACGCTTCAACCATGTCCAGATCTGGAGCACAGGGCAAGTGGATGGCCTCCTCCATCATGGAGGAGCACATCAAAGAACTCTGGGAGGTGGGGTATTTAGCCAAGGAAATCGCCCATCGGCTCCCTGCCAAAAAGCAGGTCATTCCCACACCAGAGCCCAATGAGAGGGCAGTATTCATTCCCGACTTCCTTCGTGGGCTAGGGTTTCCTCTCCACCCTTTCGTCCGTGGACTCATGTACTATTACGGGCTAGATTTCCATGATCTAGCCCCAAATTCGTTCCTCAACATGTCAGTGTTCATCGTTGTTTGTGAGGCGTTCCTCCGCATCCCCCCACTTCGGCCTATGGCTCAAGGTATTCAATGTGAAGCCTAAGGTGGTCGAGGGTCAACACGCGGAGTGCAGCGGCACCATGGTGAGAAAGCTCCCTAACGTCACCTGGCCCAAGGGGACCTTCATAGAGACCGTGAAGGGGTGGCAACAGGAGTGGTTCTATGTTACGGAACCTCGCGATGCCACATGGGCCGCCACTCCTGAGTTCAAAACTGGTCCACCAATGCGGCTCACATCATGGCTCAAGAAGGGCCTAGATTGGGCGTCATCCCACGAGGTGATGACGCTGCAAAAGTGCATCAAGAGCATGGTGGACAAGAACACCAGCCTTGCCAGCATGATCCAGGTGATGCTATTTCGCCGGTGTCGGTGTCAAAACTAGCGGATCTCGGGTAGGGGGTCCCGAATTGTGCGTCTAGGCCGGATGGTAACAGGAGGCAAGGGAAACGAAGTTTTACCCAGGTTCAGGCCCTCTTGATGGAGGTAAAACCCTATGTCCTGCTTGATTAATATTGATGATATGGGTAGTACAAGAGTAGATCTACCACGAGATCAGAGAGGCTAAACCCTAGAAGCTAGCCTATGGTATGATTGTTGTTCTGTATGTCCTATCGACTAGCCTGGCCCTGGTTTATATAATGCACCAGAGGCCTAGGTTAACAAGAGTCCTAGCCGAATACGCCGGTGGGGAGAAGTCCTTGTCTTGATCGCCAAGTCTTGTGGAATCTTCCTTGTATGTGGCAGTTGTCTGAACTGGCCCATGAGTATACGGCCACGGGGGTCCTCGACCCAATCTATCAGATCGGGAGATGACGTGTTGAGTACCCCCTAGTCCAGGACACCGTCAGTAGCCCCCTGAACCGGTCTTCAAGTTAGGAACGCTCCTTGATTCTTCCAAACCGTTCTTCATCTTCGGTCGTCGGTCTTGAAAACTGGTTCAACAAATCTTCTTTATCTTCGATCTTGAGGATCGCCGAAATGCATTTGACGGGTTTACACATCGGGTATCCGAGGAGCCCCTTTAAGTTTCCGTCCTTTATCAATGCCTTGTTATTTTTATGCCACACCTCGAGTTTGAAGTTGTTCCCGGGCGGCAGCGTCCTCTTGCATCCGAGCTCCAACGCCGGACTGTATTCGAGGTATCTTTTGCAACCGAGCACCAACGCCGGACCGCTTCCCAGCTCTAACACCGGAATGTATCCGAGCTCCAACGCCGGACTATGTATCCGAGCTCCAACGCCGGACTGTATATCCGAGCTCCAACGCCGGACTATACCCAGGTGTCGTAAATGACCTTGGTTCAAAGAAGTTTAAAGGAGTTTAGCCGAGCTTAATGCCAGAAATGCCCTCTATGGAGCCAGCCACTAGCGCCTGAGCTTTATGCCGGGCTACTTCCGAGGTGGTGCACCACCCCGAATGTGGGCCGATTTTTGTGAATATTTTTTATTGGTGCAATTTATTCTCTGCCGAGATATATAGCCAGTAGCCCTCAAGGTGTGTATCGGTCTAAAACCCAAGATGCACCTGAAGGATGACGTAAGACCGCTGATCCCAGTAGCCGCTGAGACTCAGGTTGATTTGCAAAATCGGCGTGAGGATCAAGTCCAAGCTCGCCAGAATACTTCGGGACACTAAAAGCGGCGTGCTCAGTCCTCGAGACTCAGGTTGGGTGCGGCCGACCAACCTGAGGATCAAAATCTCCTCGGAAACTATATTGCACATAAAATTTTCTGCATTGGACAATGTGCCCCTTTTCAAGCAATGCAGTAGCCCCCGAGACACTAGTCGGGTGGTAACACCAGATCAGGGGATCAATGTGCCCCTTTAATATTCGTAAATAATAAGCCCGAAGCCCAGTAGCACCGAGCCTTAATGTGGGCACGGGTGGCCGAATTAAGGATCAATATCCATAGTAAAATCACAAATTATGTGTAATGACTCTATGTATCCAAGTACTTTACGTCATTAATGCTCAGATCCGCATTGTACAAAACTTTGTTGACCTTCCATCGGCTTCCACCTCCTCGGCCAGTAGCCGAGGAGTGTTTGTCCTACTTTATAAAGCCTTTATGAGGGCAAAGATTTACAACAAACAAGGCAATCTGGCCATACGGTTTTATAAACAAAGGTACGCAGAGAGTTATATTACTGTTTAACAGAAGAAATGTCTTCCAATGAAAATAGTCCCGCTATCGGTTCCTTTCTTTGGGTTGTCACGCTAAGCATGATCATTAAACCTCAGCTCTAATGTAAGAGCAAAATATTGAGGATTTAGTTTGGGAGGCCAGTTAATAGCCCCCGGTAGTGTTCGGCGACAGTCGGGGTCAAGCCATAAACACTTCGGCCAATGTTATGAACGGCCCATCATTTAACATAGTCATCGGATCGCTGACCAGTTTACGCTTATTGTGAAAGTCAGTTTTCGGCTTTCTCCACTAAGGTGCTTAACCATGTGAGCTGGAAGCACAATTGCAGTGGTTCTCCCTTTGCACGCCTAGCCGAACAAAACGGAACCTAGGAAGCAAGTGCAGGAGCCGGGGAACCCAACTATTGACCGAAGACACAATTTGAAACCGACGCATATATAGCAATATCTGAGAATGTTTTTGCCGAATCCCTAAAGGTGTCCGGTGTTGCACTGCGAGACTAATGCTGGAAAAGCACAAATAGTTTAAAAGTGCCAAAAAGCTTGGAAAACCAGGAAACGTCAGTAAAAACATGACGTCCGAACAATATCAAGTGTTCGGTGCCAATCCGAAAGTTGGTCTTAGAAAAAAGAAGTGCTTCTGTCGTGCTTTAACATGATACATCCTATCTCAAGACTTCGAGCGGGTCAGCCTACGGCTTCAACCTCCTATCCTGAGGGCGGAGTACTTCTCATCAGGCCAGTTTAGCAAACTAAACTCTAGCGGCTTTGAGAGAGAAATTAGGTTCCCCGGCTGGTGACCGCACACTCGTGTTGAAAAAAGGAGTGATAAATAATAATAATAATAAAACTTTGCAACGGCTAAGAAGAAGAACACTTATTATAAAACGTCTCAAATAAACTTAAGAGCCCCCAAGTGACTTGGGTAGAAGAATGATTGCATGTACCGAAGTACTTATATCATATCTATGTTCAACCGAACTTTAAATGCGTCTTAGCCAACCGTCAGCTTCTCCCTCTTCGGTCAAGGACCGAAAAGTGTTATGTACTCCATCGGTCGAGAATATCGACGGTGTTTCCAATAACCAGGCAATCAGGCCATAAGGCTGTAATAGACAAAGCGCGCTTAGGGAACTTATGCTATATTACCGTGAAGTGTAAGAAGCATCTTCGAAGAAAATAGTACCCCCACCGATACCTTTCTTCGGTGCTCATTGTTATTATGAGACTTGTGCAATAGATTTTTTGTACTCATGAGTTCTGTTGTGTGTCGACCATCATTGAAAACTATAAGAATGCTAGCTTTCGGCTTCACCCAGTCTGAGGTCCGGCTCGGGCGACCCGATCGTGACAATCGCAGAGGTGCTCCCTTTACTCCCTAGCCAAACAATCAGGAACGTAGGGGTAAACACAGGAGCGAGGCAACCCAGCTTGCAAATCGCTTAAGTCAATATGGTGCATATTGTGGCGTAATACACGAACAAGGAACGAAGCCATACAAGTATAATCATATGCAAGTGGAAAAGCTTCATGAAGGAAGCCCCCAAATGAATTGGGTATTTGAATTTATGCGTCACAAACAAAGTTTGGACAAGGAAATTTTTTACAAGCAACTTTTTTCCAAAAAAGTATAATGCTTGGTCGAACCGAACACAAGTTAGAAATTAAAGCTTTGAGCATGAAAGCGACTTAGCTGGTTAATGTGTTCGGTATTGATGACGTGGTCCGAGCTTGATGCGGGGCAAGGTTCCATCCCCCAAGCTGGTCCCGAGGTGGCAGAGCGGAGAGCTCAACACGCCGAAGTGGTGACATAGCACTGTCAATGTAGACCGGCAGAGTGACGCCGAAGTCCCCGGATCATTTTCCTGTGCACAAAAAATAGTGCAAAACGGAGATAATAGTAATAATGATAATAAAAAAAGTTGCATAATAAATAATTTATGCAAAGTGAGGAATAGAAGAAATATGGCCTGGCACCGAAGTCAATGTCGATGCAGGGCATCGGCGTGATGTAGTAAAGGCGTGGCAAAGCCTGAATTCACAGGTCAGTCGGAGCTCCGGATGCGGCGTTCGCCGGACTATGTACGGAAATTGATCGAACCCCCACGCGACCATCGTTAATGCAGTCACCATTTGATAGACCTGTGTACATATCATGGACAAACCAGAGTAATAATTCGTTGGGAAAAATGAACCCAAACAAGCAAAAAATACTGGGATTAATAGCACCTGGTTTATTTGTTGTAGCAATCCGAAGGAAGGTGATTCCCAAAATTGGGACTCTCTCCGCACACCCATTGCCTGATGGGCGATAAAACGACGGCATGGCAATGCTGGTAAAGGTTGACTCGCCGAGGCAAAGCCCTCGGCCCAGCTAACGTGACGGAGCTGGTCGGCTAGTGACGCCGAAGTGTCCGGAGTAGGTTGATGAAGAGATGGCGAAGCCCCCGGTCCAGCCGAGATGTCGAAGCCTCGACGTCAGCTGATGAGTCGAAGTAGGTCGGCGTGATGGACACCAGCTTGAAGAAGCAATAGTGCGGCCCTGTCGATGCAGGTCGTGACGTGGTCGATGCCGGCTTGATGAAGCGACCGTGCGGCGATGCCGGTATGCCCGCTCCGTGTAATCCGTGGGGCGGCGATGTTGATGATGAATTATCCTTCGCGATGCCGTACTTTTGTTCGGCTTGCCGAGATGATGATCCGAAGAAGTTGAGCTCGGCTAAAGTGACGACGTGTCTAGCGCAAGTCGGCAGCCGTGGAGTAATATTGCCAGACTGGTTTGACACCAGCATGATGTTGAAGATCATGTTCAAAATATCTTAAAGTTAGTGGGATGTGTTCGGGAACAAAACACAATACCCCATACATAACTTCCTTCAAAAGGGATGTCCGAAATCCCGTTCATAAAAAAGATGAACTCGGGTCGGATTCGTTTTCGCGCAGAAAACATATCCGAAAAGTGATGCACTAATCGGAAGGTTTCTGGAGTTTGGACGGTCGGATCGAGCTGAAATTTTGAGAGGTGGTAGATATAGGAATTCCGCAGCCGATCAACGGTTGGATCTTCCAAAGGACGTCCGAGCTAGAAGCTGGACATCACGCCCTAAACTCATCCAAATTTCCATCCAGATTTGACAGGGCTCCGGTATATCGTGGATTGCCAAAGATTCCTCCATCGGAACTCGACGAAATTTTCCAGGTTTGTTATAGGCTCAATTCCGCACATTTCCACCAAAGCGATCGTCAAAGCGATAATCAAGGAGGTGGTGGCGGCAGATACGAGTTCGCTGTCCAAAAAAAACAGCACGGTCGCTTGAGGGCAATGTTGACGTTGAGCCCCCGAGCTCCATAAATGATTCCTCCGTGATCTTGATAGAAATCGGAGTTGATGTTTGATGAATTCCCTCGTCCGAACATGGTGATCCGAACACGTTGCGCAATTCTTGGTCGAACCAAGGTGACCAGTCGAACTGGTGACGAAGACGCTAAAGTCGCAGTTGATCTGCAGGCGAGCCATCGATCCTTTTGTCGATCACACAGCGGAACTCTCAATGAAAGCACCAATGTCGGTGTCAAAACCGGCGGATCTCGCGTAGGGGGTCCCGAACTATGCGTCTAGGCCGGATGGTAACAGGAGGCAAGGGACACGAAGTTTTACCCAGGTTCGGGCCCTCTTGATGGAGGTAAAACCCTACATCCTGGTTGATTCATATTGATGATATGGGTAGTACAAGAGTAGATCTACCACGAGATCAGAGAGGCTAAACCCTAGAAGCTAGCCTATGGTATGATTGTTGTTCTGTATGTCCTATCGACTAGCCTGGCCCTGGTTTATATAATGCACCAGAGGCCTAGGTTAACAAGAGTCCTAGCCGAATACGCCGGTGGGGAGAAGTCCTTGTCTTGATCGCCAAGTCTTGTGGAATCTTCCTTGTAGGCGGCAGTTGTCCGAACTGGCCCATGAGTATACGGCCACGGGGGTCCTCGGCCCAATCTATCAGATCGGGAGATGACGTGTTGAGTACCCCCTAGTCCAGGACACTGTCAGCCAGATTCTCCCCTGCCAACGCCAGACTCCCCATATGTGGGAGCTTAATCCAGCAAGTCCCCGGACCTTGCAGTGATTCTTCGGCACAAAGCACGAAGATATATGGAAACTGCTGTTCAAGGCCCAAAAGTCGTGGCCGCCAATGACCGAAGACCTCGGCCATGACTGCGCTCACCCAGCCACTCTAGTAAGTTTTTCAGATTCCTAATCATATCCTTGATTTATAGATTCAAGGAGTAAGTTTAAACCTTCCTCTTGTCCCCCAAGGCTGGACGAAGAAGGCAGAGCGGATCAAGTGTCCGGCTCCCGTGCCCGAAGACCCAGCTATTCCTCTTCTGACGAAGATGCTGGTTCCGGCACCGTACCAGGTGCCAGAAAATAAGGCCAAGAAGAAGAGCAAGGAGGTCCGAAGTGGCCTTCGCCACAAAGGTACTTCAGACATATCGTCCGAAGATACCAGAGCTGTCTCCTCCCACGATGAAGACGAGGAGGAAGTAGAGGAGAACAATTCTCCCCCTAAGGGGGAAAGAAGAAAAGGGGGCTTCCACAGATCTAGAGGCAGAGGCGTCCAAGAAGGAGAAACTCCCCCTTTCAGACGATTCGGAATCGAACGCTGAAGTTGTCCCCGAATGGAACCCTAGGCCGAAGCCTTCGGCCGAATCATAAGTATTTAAGGATAATGCATGTATCCGGCTTTATGCATTGTGATCCTAACACATAGGATCACGTATTGTAGTTTGGCCCGCGATCTCCCCCGACAATTATCATCTTCTGGGAATTTGCTGGGCTCACACATGATGCAGAGCGAGTCACCTCCGCCAGCGTCCCCACCTACTGCTACGGACAACACCGAAGTTTTTCCCCGAGGGACCTTTCCTGGCCATGGAGAGGTGCGGGAAGCCGTCAAGGTGGCGCAGAGGGTAATACCTCTGCTGCCGAAAACATGGGGGAACTGACCCCCATGGAGGCCGGCGACGGGGGCCATGCCCAATTCAGCTCCCAACCGAATATCATTCCGGAGACCGATACGGCTCTCGAATCAGGCGAGCGGCCTCCTTAGAAAGTAGGAGGTGCGCCGATTCCACCGGCGACCTCTGTCAATCCGGAGGCGCCGGACACTCTGATGGAAGCACTTCAGAGCGCCTCCATTATTGAGGAACATCGTACCCTTATGGGTACGGTGGTTGAAAAGGTTCGGTCCGCTAAAAGCGGATTGAACGAGGCCTACACTAGCCTTCTGACATGCTTTGAGGTACGTGCTGTAATATTTTTTAACTATAAAAAGAATGCCTGTGTATAGTCAATAGCCCCTGATACTCTGTTCGGCGTTCGTTTAAGAAAAGCCAAACAGAGGATTAAATAGTTTTCGCAGGAGATTAACATACACGTGTATTTGAACAAATAGGCGTCAAAGATGGCGGCAGCCGCCCATGACGATGAGGTTTCTGAACTAAAGTGGTGGCTGGAGCGGGCCGATGAAGAGCTCATCTGCACCAACAAACTATTGGCGGAGAAGCAAGGTATGCGATTCACATTTGACATGATATGGCTTGTTGTTGTGCTATCTTGCTAAGTTTTGCAATTATGCTCACAGGTGACGCGTCTGAGGTTGAGACCCTCAAAAACGCGCTGGCCGAGGCCAAGAAGGAGGCGGAGGGGGAACGAGGCACCCACCAAAAGCATGAATCACGGGTGGAGGAAGTCCAGCAAGAGCTCCGGGATGCCATAAACAAATGTGAGTCCTTGCACTACAAGAAATATGTCAACTTGTGACCTTCACTATTGGTCACTGAAAGGTCATTGTTTTTCATTTGCGACCTTTTTTGACCAAAAACAGAAGGTCAAAAGCTGGCGGTTGTAAACTAAAATTAACGACCTTCTCTGTGAGAAGGTCGTGGACGTTTACAACTAAAATATGCCTACTGTTTTGTTTTGGTCACTAGCAGCCTGCCCAGGCCACGTATGCATCCGACGTGGCAATCTGATGCAGCACAAGATTCAGCCCGGTCCGATTAGGTGTTTTACATGGGCCGAGCCCAATAATTCAACCTATTTGTGTTTTTTTCTGTCATTTTTTGGTCAGGTTCATGGGCCAAGCCCTACAATTCGGCCTTTTTATTTTCTAGGCTTAGGCCATTTTGCATTCCGTTTCATTCAGCCTTTTGTTTTTGTTTTTCATAAATCCACAATATTCCAGTCCACTATTGTTTGGGCCATAGCCTTTTTAGAGCCCAAATATTATTCGATCCAATAGACGAACATCCAGGATTTTTCATTCATAGATTTCAATTTTACACATTTCAACAGCAAGCAAGCAATAATTCTCACAATTAAATGATCAAATCCAAAAATCACTCTATGAAACTCAGAACAGCACATCTGCACGATCCATCAAGTGTACATACAATCAGAAACAAATACAGAGGCACCAAAACTATTGTGCACATCTCCAGGCTTCTTCTGATCTTCGGTCACAACAGCAGCCACCTCGATCGCTTGCCTCGCGCTGGCGGAACTTGTTTGTCGTGTTAGTCAAGCAGCATCCTCTTGTACTCGAAGGCCTATACAATAAAATGGATAAGTTAGACTGATTACTGTAGGTGCAGCACATTTTCTGGAAGAGGCATAAACATGAATGGAGCATTATACTTGGAAGGAAAAAACAACATCCTGTCACCAAGCAAACACTACTTGATAGGAAACTGTGCATTTCGTCCTTGTATCCATTAGTAGCAGGATAGCAGCAATGATTCACATGGCACGAATAATTCATTATGAGGAAACATGTTGCTAGGTATGAAACAAACTATTTACAGAGGTAAAATGGACACATGTACAATACATAGCTTGCTGTAAGCAAGAAACACTAGTGCTCATATACCAAAATCATGGCTATACTTATGGACGATAGTAACAAGGTTAAGCATCAAAGAAAGCACTTGCTAAGATATTGAATACAAGGGAAACAATCACACTAAAGAAATGAAAGGCACGCACTGTGAAAAATTTGACAGCACGAATATTTTTTGTATTACCATAACAAACAGAAATGTAATCTGATTGCACAAGACACATGGCATTATCACACACCCGGATGAGCGAAGCATTAACTTGTGAGGATCAGACAAACAAAGCATTCACGCTGATGATTAACTTATAAGCCCGGCCACCCTCAATCCTCAATACAACACTAAGTTTTACTACTCCTGCCAACCTAATACACTACAGTCTAGACTCTAGAGGCACCTCAATTCGACCACCGACCTTGGAGCATAATAGAATCATGACGTCCATTTGCATCCAGGGCTGAATTTGACCACGAAACAATAGTGATTGAGTAAATCATAAAGCAGAACAACAAAATCATAATTAATTCCGTCAGTGATCATGTCGCGACACCACGCTGGCCACCTTAGTACAAAAATTTAGGCTTTGCACAAGTCTACACAACTACTGATCTTTTCTACAAAGGAAGCTGTGCACAGCACCAGTTCTCTGTGGTTAGCTGAAGACATTCCTCCAGCAGCTTATGCATGTAATGCTCAAGTTACTGGTTATCTGATGTGAGCCATCTAAATGTTTGAAACAAGTTTAGCTTGCTGAGCTCAAAAGTATGGAACTGAAATGCAGAGACATATGCAATATTGTTTTTTCCTTTCTCTTTTGTGAGGACATATGCTGTCAAAATATACAGTATACGAGGAACTCGACCAAATTCACGAAAATGATTTGTTCCAGATGATTTATATATCGCAAATAAGACATGAAGGCGCGTGTGTTTTCCCTGGTAAGAGCAACCTGCGATCCTCAACATAAAAATAGGACTCCACACATGCACATGAAGGCCTGAAGTACAAGGGGGTTCAGAGGAGGTGGGAATCATACCTAGCAGTAGCGTGGCCGGACTCTACCCAACAGCAGCAGTAGGCTTGGCCTGGCCTTGAGGTCCGGCGCGTCCACATGAGGGGCGACGGTATGACTACCCCTCCTGATTCCTCAGCCGCCTTGTTAGGGCTTCGGGGTGGCAGGCCAGGCCATCCCTTATCGCTGGGCGTCATCGTCCACAGCCAGCTCTAGCCACTCCATGGCGCTGGGGCAGCGGATGAAGCGGCCATCGCGTCCATGGTGCACTGCATCAAATGAATGATGACCGACTCCTAGAACAATCATAGAATGAATGAATGAATGTGAAAGGCGTAGCAACAGCATTAGTACAACAAGCTGCATTATCCTACTATTACTAGTACAACAAGATGCAGGTTGGCATAGTTAATGAAGAAATATTATTCATTATCCTGCTACAACTAGTTCAACAATGTATGTAGTAACACTAGACACATTACACCTAAAGAATTATTATTCATTCAAGAGACTAAAGGTAAACTACGATGACTGAACCAGATTTGGGTTTTCAAGTTCTGAAGTTTCGTACGACATATATAGATTAAATTGAAGAACTGGATTCAACCAAATCATGGATAGTTCAAAACCTATAATTTTCAAATCAACTAATTAGCTTCAGACCACTGTATAGCATTCAACTACTTCTACTTATATCAAACACAACAGTTCAGACAAACTCCCAAGTTTTAACTGAACCAGAGTAGCAGAAGTTTCAGTAAACTGTTTTTGGGATTAATTAATAGTTTCATTACACAAGCTGAATAGCACTCCATTAAAACAAAACTGAAGATGCATCGACCAGTAGGAAGCTGGGGACATAGAGATGAGTAGGCCTGTCACCTAGGACGACGACAATGTAAAGAGTCCGCGTGCCGCCCGTTAGTTCCTACTGATGTATGGAAATTTGAATTTTAGAGTTCATCAGATTTTACTACTGAAGGATAGTGTGTAAATTCCATTAGTAGTTTACCGCTTAACTTTGTTTCTCACCAGTTCAGAAACTCCATAAACGGGATCTTATATTCAGTTAACATGCATATGATGTATGGAATTGGAAACAGGTATGTTCAGTATGCGCACCATCAAATGCGCCTGATTGCATAACAGACATACACATGCAAAATCCCTTACACATTAACAAGGACAAAATCCACCCAGGCAATCTGTCACATACCTATCTCAAATTCAGGTAACACAGGACTACAGGAGTGGTATATAAGATCAGACCAAATCCCTTCACCCTTTGCACCTACCCCGAAACTGTCAGGGGATTAAACTGAGTAAGAATAAGAGAGGAGACAACGTACCCATCTTGGTCTGCAGCAAGCTCCTCCTCCCGGCGATCCAGTGCTGGCCTGGGACACGCTGTCTGGTCAAGCACCAAGAGAACAGAACGAACCCATCACAATCAAATTCGCGCAAATTCAGGAAGAATCAAGAAGCGGGTTCACCTCAGGCATGCCCTCCCTGGATGGGATGCACTCCACGACCCAGTGAGTCATCGTGCTGACGGTCTCGAAGTCGTCGACGCTGGCGCCGTTGTTCAGGGGAGGTACTTCCTGTTGGCGCGGAGGAAGCGTCCGCTGGCGTGGCGGAGCAGGATGTAGTCCCTGGGCACGAGCCTGACGGGCTGCCATCTGACGTCCTCCTCCTCCCGTTTCTCGTAGTCGCGCTGCTCAACGCGGCGCCCGCGGTGGCCTAGCGATGCCGGTGCGTCCATGGCCGTCAGGTAGCCGCCGTAGGCGGCGGTGTGGAGGGCGAGGCGGCGGCCGAGGGTGCAGGGTGGGACGCGGGAGAGGGGAGGAGGAGACGCGGCGATCTCGTCTATGGTGAGGGTCGTCGATGGTGGGGGTGGGGGCGGCGGCGGATCGAGATCTGAGGGAGGGAGAGGGCGGGTTGTGTTAGGATCTGGATCGGGGAGGAGGCGGCGGCGAATTGGATCAAGGAGGAGGCGTTTCGCGTGTTGTGGGACGGAAGCGAATGGGAGAGGAGAGGCCATCGGCGGCGAGCTATGGGAGGGATGAGGCAGGGAGAGGAGTGGATCGGGAGGGGGCGGCGGCGGCGAGGAGATGGGAGGGAGAAGGGTGTGACGGGGGGATGGATCTGAGCTAGGGTTTGGGCTGCGGGTGGGGGGTATCTTTTCTTTTTTTTTCTTTTTTTTCTGTAGAAAGATGGATGGATGTGGGATGGAGAGATGGATGGATGGATGGACGCCATGTCATCAATCCGTGAGAAGAGTTTTGATTGGTTCAGAAAATCAGTGACTTAAAATAGTTTTCAAGTACTGAAAACAGAGGGATTTTGTGAAGTAGCTATAGAAAAAATTGCAAAAGAGAACCACACAAATTTTCACTAGAGTTAGACCACTTGTATGCATTTCTGATCTTTCTAGCTATTTTTAATCATTTTTCGAGTGGCAAAAATGATTTTTTTGTGAAGAACCTACCAAATATTTGTTGCAAAATTGGACCAAATCAATTTTATAAAATACTAGTCCATATTTAATATACAATTGACCAAATGGTTGGGTGTCAAAAGCTTTTATCCACCTCTCGTGAAAAAGACAAATTTCTGCCGGTTCAGCTGAAAGCGGGTCAAATTTGAACTGCAGCTGCCTCATAGTTTGCTCTTTATTTTTTCCAAAAATCATTTCTAGGTACATAAGTATCTATTTAATCAGAGAAACATCAAATTTTTTCCAAGATTCAACCACTAGTTAGGAACGGTCAAGCCTGCCGTTTTGACCGTATTTTGAAACGGGCATAAAAAATTCAAAAAAAATCAAAAAATTGGAAAACCTTGGCATTGTGTCATTATATGTGACCAATTATCTAGGAAAAATAATAAACTTGTAATACGACAATTATTTCAAAAAGTGTTATCAGAAATGAGCTATCATGCGTGAAGATTCATGACTTTCAAGCCAAATGATCAATCTTATGGCCACATTCATGGCATAGTTTGTTCAAATGGTCTCATATTGTGCACAAGGGTGCATCTTGGAATTCCAAGCAATGTTGCCTAAGGGGGTTTTCATTTTCTTTGCACGGAAAATTCATTTTCCATTTTCTGAGTGCCTGAAATGAGTTTTTTTGTGAAGGACCTACCAAATAATTCTTGCAAAATTGGACCAAATCATTTTTCTATAATACTAGGACATATTTAATGCACAATTGACCAAATGGTTGGGTGTAAAAAGTTTTGATCCACCTCTGGTGAAAAAGACAAATTTCCGCCGATTCAGTTGGAAGCGGGTCAAATTTGAACTGCAGCTGCCTCATAGTTTGCTCTTTATTTTTTTTCCTAAAATCATTTATAAGTACATAAATATCTATTTAATTAGAGAAACATCAAAAGTTTTCCAAGATTCAACCACTAGCTAGGAACGGTCAAGCCTGCCGTTTTGACCGCATTTTGAAATGGGCATAAAAAATTAAAAAAATTAAAAAATTGGGAAACCTTCGCATTGTGTCATCATATGTGGCCAAGTTCCTAGGAAAAATAACAAACTTGTAATACGACAATTATTATAAAAAAGTGTTCTGAGAAACAAGCTATCATGTGCGGAGATCAATGGCTTTCAAGCCAAATGATCAATCTTATGGCCACATTCATGGCATAGTTTGTTCAAATGATCTCATATTGTGCACAAGGGTGCATATTGGAATGGCAAACAATGTTGACTAAGGAAGTTTTCATTTTCTTTGGACGAAAAAACCACTTTCCATTTTTTGAGTGCCCGAAAGGAGGGTTTTTTTGTGAAGGACCTTCCAAATAATTGTTGTAAAATTGGACCAAATCATTTTTATAAAATACTAGGCCATATTTAATGCACAATTGACAAAATGGTTGGGTGTAAAAATTTTTGATCCACCTCTCGTGAAAAAGACAAATTTTCGCTGATTCCGCTAGAAGTGGGTCAATTTTGAACTGCAGTTGCCTCATAGTTTGCTATTTATTTTTTCCAAAAATCATTTCTAGTTACATAAGGACCTATTTAATCATAAATACATGGTTTGGTGGCAATACGTCGAGGTTTGGGCGGTGGCCGAGGGCCCCAACTCTAGAGCGCGTAAACTCGCATGCCCCCCGCGTGGTCACCGCGTGACCGTGGCGTTGCCATGTGTTCTGGGTGGCCTAGGAATGTCTAGTGGGTTGCGCATTCCCCAGGTTGGTGCTAGGAAGAAAATTACAACATAAGATTATCACGAGGAGACCGATCGATGCTCAAACATGAATTAGCAGCCAAGTGTTTGATTAGCGGTACGAGAAATGTACATGGATAATGGGCGTGAGTTTTGGCTGAGGATGATCAGTTACTAAGAAGACCGTCTTCACAAATTTTCAGCTCAAAAGGAGGAGCCTAGGTGGTACTTGCTTTGCAAACTACCACACTGGACATAACTACGAATGTTGAAGCTCGGCTCAAAATAATGAATGGATTGAGCTGGCATTAGGTGGAGGATGGTTATTTGGGCATAGGAAACCACTGTAGAAAATGGATACTATTTGGACATGCC
Organism: Triticum urartu; assembly: GCF_003073215.2. NCBI lineage: Eukaryota > Viridiplantae > Streptophyta > Magnoliopsida > Poales > Poaceae > Triticum > Triticum urartu. The sequence continues at coordinate 93,611,021 of NC_053028.1, read as the reverse complement.
AAAGTGGTACTTCCTTCACAAACTGTTGTTCTGAAATGAATAGGAAAATGAATATTTTTGAACTAGGCAAGGAAGGTTTTTACATATTTGACGAAGATATGACCCAAAGAATTTATGAGATTTTTTTGGGAATTTTGGGAATGACAGAAATATAGGTTGCTTCACAACCTAGGGCAAAAACTGCCACATGGACATGACACATAGGCAAAACTGATGAGATGGCGCCTAGTCATCGCAACCCACCACAATTTACAAGGCTATGACCATCTATATTGGTCGTTAACAACTAGAAATAAGGCAGCGGACTAGCGTTGTTTGCTTTATGACCATTTCGTGTAAGGAAATTACGACCTTTCTGACCAAAATGGTCGCAATGGTTTAGGGTTTGGAGCCCCCCGAACAGCTTTTGACCAATTGGTCTGAAATGGTCATAGATCTATGACCATTTCTTCCAGGGTCACTGACAGAAGGTCACTAGTTGACATATTTCTTGTAGTGTTGGAGCGCAAGATTACAGATCAAGATACCGAACTTTCTAAGGCCCTCCAAAGCGCGGAGGAGGCCCGGGTTGAAGCCCAAAGCGCCTGCCAGGAGATTCAAGAGGCCAAGAAGATTGCGGCGGGTAAGGCCTTTAACATGCAGAGCAAGTTTGTAAGGAGGAGGTACATATTACTGACCCGCGTTTGGAGTTCTCCAGGGGCGTTTGTGGATCTACCTCGGAGTATAGCCGATGCTGCGGAGTTCTTCCGAGCCGAAGAGGGGAGTTCAATGGTCGCAGTACCATGCACCAGAGCATCCGGTTCCCTTCAGTGATCAGCTGAAGCAGCTGACCGAGCTGCATAGGGTGGCCGAACCCATACCTGGCAGTTACTTCGGGCTCGTGAAGCGGCTTGTCAGCGCCTGCCCCCGGCTTGATGCCATAAAGCGGCCGGCCTGTATCGAAGGTGCCCGGATGGCCTTCGCCCGTGTGAGGGTGTAGTGGGCGGAGATGAACGTTGTCAAGCTGGCAACCGAGGGACCGCCCACGGGCAAAGACCACCGCATGCCGGAGCGGTATTTTGATGAAGTCTTTGATGGTTCCCGCATTATAGATGGCCAGTGTTCAAAGGACACTATTTTCCAATGAATGTACCTGTAATGCCCGTACTTTTTATTATAAAACAAGGCTTATGTATAATGTGTTGCTTGTTTTACTTTGAAATCCTTTCCTCCTGTGCGGCCGTTTTACGGTATCTGAGAGTTGGCCAGTCGTCGGCTTCAGCCCCCACGTAGGTAGTACGGGGGTGTTTGGAATGGCACCTAGACACACTTCACCCAACTGGCGTGGTCCTTGAAGGAGGTGTTAGTGCAACGAACCAGGCAATTAGACTATGTGGCTTTATCGCTCTCACTTAGCCATAGGAGTTTGACAATGAGGTTATAGGGGCACCCCCTGGTGTTGCTCGATTATCCGAACTTGGGTGCTGTCGACGCCTAACCAGGCGTAGACTGGTCCTTCGCATAATACAGGAAAATCGCAAGAGATTTGTAGCTAGTCACCGAATAGCTGACCAGCTCTTGCCGCACCATGACAGTCAGTTTTTGGCTTTCTCTACTGAGGTGTTTTATCCAGATGAGCCGGAAAACAATTGCAGTAGTTCTCCCTTTACTGCCTTAGCCGAACAAACGAAACTTAAGACAATAACCACAGGAGCCGGGCAACCCAACTATTGACCAAAGACATCATTCGGAGCCGATGCATATAATGCTATATTCATGACGCCGAATTTGCACTGTGAAAGTGTTTCGGACTTATTTTAAGACATGTACGTGGCCGAATGGAGCCCCTGGCGATTTAGGTCGTACCAGGGTGTACATGACAATTAGACAAGAAAAAAAGAAGGAATACAGGTTAGGAAATAAGCCAATACCGAATAGGTTGGGCGAGAAACTGTTTCCATTATGGTCTGATTGATACGTCAAAACATATTTTTACGGATGATACAACAAGCCTCGAGGCTATTTTACATGCCATGCACTAGGAAAAGCTGTGTACGGGTCCTAAAGATCCGTTAAATGTTCTGCCACACGTCTATGCTATTTTTCCTCCTTGGTGTATTATCCTTCGAAAGGATCAACGAGCGGGTTCTCATGAGGGACCTAGAAAAGGGCCCTTGGTACCGTCGGAAGGTGATGGTGGTTGTAAGGAACCTGGAAAAGAACAAATAAGAGAAAAGAAACATGAGGGTCCAGATAGGGTCAAGCCGTATTTTGGACATTGTTTTTACTATGCGTCCGTCTTGGCCCATGGTATCTTTACTGCGTAGTTATGTACGCGTGTCACATATGCCACAATTCGGTTGGGGCTGAGACGGATGCCGAATTGCTAATCAAGCTCCGGACGAGCTGGACTGTCACTCTGCTGAGTAGTCCGGACGCGTTTAACAGTGTCCAGGGGCTTGACTGCCGATGTAGTGTTTGTCTTGATAAGGCCGCCTTGGACTTCCGCTGCAAGGGCCGCGGTGTGCTCCTCATTACGGAGGGAGTGCTCTGTGTTTCCATTGACTGTTATAACACCGAGTGGTCTGGACATCTTCAGTTTGAGATACGCGTAATGCAGGATCGCATTGAAGCGAGCGAACACGGTTCGTCCGAGAAGTGCATGATAGCCGCTACGGAAGGGGACAATGTCAAAGATCAAGTCCTCGCTTCAGAAGTTGTCCGGTGAACCGAAGACAACTTCTAATGTGATTGAGCCCATGCACCGGGCCTCTACACCAGGTATTACTCCTTTAAAGGTAGTTTTGGTGGGTTTAATTCTTGACGAATCAATACCAATTTTGCGGACCGTGTCCTGATAGAGCAGGTTAAGGCTACTGCCGTCGTCCATGAGGATCCGCTTAAGGTGGAATCCGTCGATAATTGGGTCGAGTACCAACACGGCCGAGCCTCCGTGATGGATACTAGTTGGATGGTCTCTCCGATTGAAAGTGATCGGACAGGCTGACCATGGATTGGATTTTGGGGCGACTGACTCTATTGCATAGACGTCCCTTAGAGCGCGCTTGCGCTCCCGCTTGGGGATGTGAGTAGCGTATATCATATTCACCATTTGACCTCGAGGGGCAATTTCTTTTGTCCGCCGGTGTTCGATGGCGAGGGTCATCGTCCTCACAAGGCGACCCCTTCTCCTTTATGTCTGGTGTTTAGCTTACCGACTTGTTTAAAGACCCAACAACTTCTGTTGGTATGGTTGGTAGGCTGGTCGGGGGTGCCGTGAATTTGGCAAGGTCAATCGAGTATTCGGTCTAGGCTATATGAGCCGTCGTTATTTCTTTTAAATGGCTTCTTCCGTTGACCGGATTGGGAGCCACTGAATCCGGCATTAACCGCCATGTCTTCGGTAGTATGATTGTTGCTTTGACGCTTGTGTTTGTTGCATCGGGGCACTACTAGGGAAAAGGCTAGCAGCAGCGCGGGTTTTAGGTGTATCAGTAGCGCGGGGACTGGCGCTACTAATAAGGCACTACAGCTAACATGTAGCAGTAGCGCGTGCTCACCCGCGCTACTGCTACACAAGTGTAGCAGCAGCGCGCTTAAAGGAAGCTCGCTACTGCTAATAGCTATAGCGCGTTTCTCCTGTGCACGCTACTGCTACTACCGCGCTGCTGCTAACTTTTCTCCACTCGCTACTGCTTATTTTAGTAGTTTTTTGTTTTTTTGGCATATTTGTTTTGTATTTGAACATGTTTAATAGAAGAATCTTTAGCACATACAAATGTCATCATGATACACATACAAATGCCTGCGAGACCACAAATGTAATCATAGCATATACATACAAATAGTCTCGTCATAATCATCATCCAACACAAAGTGGTATCTTGTCAACATCTCGAAAATAGCGATACATGCAAGTCTCGAATACTTGCAACTACAACGTCATCCATCTAAACAAAGGTATACGCGAGAAGAGCTATCACTATGAGTGAGAGCGGAACTATGCAGTACATGAGATGGCGGTTACGAGTCCTCTCTCACGCTAGCGTGAACCTCAAGTAACTAGCTTCTCCTTCTTGTCTGCTTTTGAAGCCTTTATGGATGGTGTCCGAGAACCCATTCACTTGCGCCTGACACTCATGCCACTCGTCGTACACCCCCGGAACCTTCCCTTTGTACACGACATAGCAGTTCCATCTCGCCATCAAGAAACTAGGTACCTGTTAGAGATGCATGTTCATGAAGAGGATGTACAATCATATATATGCAACAAAATATACTAGAGAACACCGAAAAAGAAAGAGTTAGCAACTAGATGCAACATACAGTGCGCAAACTAATTAACTAGAGGTACGCAAGTCATCGTACGCAAACTAACAAAGTAGCGTTTCACAAGTTCGGCAGGGATCATGGACATCACAAAGTTTCATCGCTACAAATAGTATACAAGTTCAACCGACACATATCATCATCATCGGCATCATAAATCACTAGAAGTTCCATCCTTCCATATCATCGAGGATGGACCCTAGCTTCTTGAACGGCGTGAGGTCTAGACGTTGCATGCCTATGCGAGTTCGGATGTCAGCTCGCGATATAGGGCCGTGGTGGAACATCCCCTTCTCATCGACGACTTCTTTCATGATGATCGTCGCAATGTCGCTTTGGATGCGAAAGAAGTCATCTCTAAGTTTATAATCCGCTACTCCATGAGATTCCAGCCACTTGTGGTTATGATCATCATTTCTGCTTCTCATGGGAAGCTTTTGGTGATCCGTGTTGAACTGAATCATGAGATGGAGGATGTATAATCCATCCTTCTTGCTTGGTTTTGGGACATGGATGCAGGAGAAGTTAGTTTTATGCGCGAAACCCATCTTCTTGTTCCTTTGTTTCCTGATCTGCATGTGGCCACCTCTAAAGCTGAAGCCTTGGAGAGCATCATCTAGAATATTCATTATGTGGGTGTAGTCTTTTTTCTCGTAGTCTCTGGAAGGGTCAAAATACACATGCTGTACTGGAGGAGGCAAATCCTCGTGCCCCGATTTCACACTTGACAAGCTAACCCTGAAGTGCCCAGCAGGGATCGGCTGGTTGTGGAACGTGTGTTCCAAGGGGTCCATTATCATCCCCTTTCCCACGTCCACCATCTGGCCTTTGATCAAGTAGAGTATGGTGCACGGGGTTTCTTTCGCCTGCAAACACATATGTCTGTGGCGTAAAACATCCGAAAGGCAACAGAAATGGAATATTATATATATATGGTGGTGCGACATGTAATTACCATCATGGCGTCGAGCTCAGCCAAAGACAAAGGCCCACCGAGCGCGCCAGAGACTGAGGACGGGCTGCTATGAGCGGGAGCGGCTGCGAGAGGAGGCCCGGTTGCGTGGGCAAGTGATGGTGTGACGAAACTGGGCAATGGGAAATCATGTACCGTCTTGTCAGGATTTTCCTTCGTCTAGTTGATGATAACTGGAACCAGGTTAGTAGCGAAATCATTTTTGCAGGCAGTTACAGCTGCATTGACTGCCTGCTATAACAACTCATATTTGTCCTTGGCTGCTTTTTTCGCGTCCTCAGCTGCTTTTTTCTCGACCGCAAGCTTCACCTTCGCGTTGATGTCTGCCTGACTAAACTTCTTTTTCTGCTTCTTGGCCTCCGGGCCCTCGTTGTAAAACACCTTCCACGTGGCGCCGTCTCCAGCACCGTGCACATGACCATATTGCGGCCGCTGGCCCAAAGGGAGTCCCTTAAGTTCGTTCAAGGCACGGTTGAGAGGGGTGTCCCACTTGGGCCTCATCGGAGAAGTAGGGCTTTCGGCTGCAAGCTGGTGTTGCTTCTCCAGTAGTCTAATCAATTTCCTCGTGATCTGGTCCGTGTAAAAAACCTTTTTCTCCTTGTCCCACTTGTAGCGGGCCCTGATGAAGTCACGCTCCAAGGGGTTGGTGAACTTCGCGAAGGGGTCTGGGAGACCCGCAGCTTCACGTTCCGCGTCCTCTTTATCCCATATGGGCCTTTTACCGAGGTAGCCACGGCTTCTGAGGTGATGCTTCCCCGTGTTCCTTTGCTGAAGGCTCTTGAATTTCGCAGCCTTAGCCTTTGCGTCCTCGGTAGCGCAAGTGTCCTTGAACTTTTCGAACTCCTCTTCCGTAAGTGTCGGATTTTCCTCCAGAATCTTGGACAGGGGTTCCTCAGCCTCAATAGCTCGTTTCACCCTCCCTTTCCAGGAGGCCAAATCATTGCTGAACATTCCCATGGCGTGATTTTTAATCTTTTTCATCTTCGGATCATCCCACGGTTGTTCTATGTTATCATCCCGGTCGGGGAACTTGAATCTCTTATGCAACTTCGTTAGGAGCAACTGCGTCAAATGTTCTTTACTCCTTAAGTCATCGTCGTTGATGCTCGCGCATTCCCATAGGATGCATCCTACTTGGTTCCCATAGCACTTGCGAGGTTCTTCCAGCTCTAACGACTCAAACTTGCCAGGTGCCATCTTTGTGATCACAAGTTGTCCAATCCCTAGTTTGTTAGGTTTTCGTATCCTCTGCTGCTTATGCTTCCTCTTTTCGGTACCGGCATCGGCGCAGGTACCTTCCCCGCCGGTATCTTCCCCGCCGGTACCTTCCCCACCGGTCTCGGGGCCGCCATCGGTGCTGGCGCCGTCGGTGTCGATGTCGGCATCAGTACCATCATCGAGGCGGACCTGCAAACCTTGCCTAGCAGTCAAAAAGTCGAGGTAGTCTTGTTCACCCTGATAATCCATCTCGTATGCATCTTGGTCAGAAGGCCTAGTTTCTTCGTTGTTCGACATGTTTCCTATGATTAAGTGTCCTCATTTATTTCTAAAAGTATGAATAAATGAGAAATGACATAAAAAAGAAATCTATGTGCCAGCACTCGATATGCCAACTATGTAGCACAAATCATGCCTTTATTCACGGCAAATTTCGGCATGACCTTTGCTAAAAAATGGACATATCGAGTGCCTGAAATTCACCGGAACGGAAATGAATCAACATTCCGGCGTAACATAGGCCACTCGGATCATTTACCAAAACATGACATATCCACATATCACATGTCCAGTTCAAAATTGCATATAAATTCAGCTAATTTTGAAACCTGTCTAAATTCATAACTAAACAGATAACCTAATTAACATAACTAAAACCTAAGTAAATTAACCGAAGAACCCTAGCTAGCAGAGAGAGAGAGGGGGGGTGGTTTACAGAGGGTGCAGGGGCGAGGAGGCAAGCCCGACGACGGCCGAGGTTGGGAGGGGAGGAAGCAGAGGAGGGAGGCGAGGGCCGACGGGTCGGGGGCGAGCGCGCCGGGGTCAGGGGCGAGTGCCGGCGCCGGGGGCGAGCGTGCCTGGGTCGGGTGCGGCAGGGTCGGGGGCGAGTGCGCCTAGGTCGGGCACGGCGGTGCGACGGGGCCGGGGAAGAGAGTGGGGATTTGGGGGAAAAGAGGCGGGATGAAGCAGGGAGAGTGAGAATTTTTGATTAAGTGGATGTAGCAGTAGCGCCTTTACACGAAGCGCGCTACTACTATTATGGGCAGTTATAGCGGTTTTCTACAGAAACCGCTACTGCTACATTGACTAGCTATAGCTCTTTTTCAGTAAAGCGCTACTGCTATAACCAGTTTCCCTTTTTCTTTTCCTCAGCGCTGAACGAAGGGAAGGCGATATATATTGCATCATTTGACGGTTAAATATGTATGAAAAATAGGAACATATATATTACATCATTGGACCCTTACATAATAATGGCTAAGTGTGTATACAAAATAGGAACATATATATATATATATTACATCATTGGACCCATGCATAATAATGGCTAAGTGTGTATACAAAATAGGAACATATATATATATATATATATTACATCATTTGACTGATTCCTTAGCACTAACGTTTTCGTTTTTGAGTCAGCTTCTTTCCCTTCTTGTTCGTCGAAGAATAATTGAGCCCCTCATTGTGACTTCGCCTTTTCCATGGAGTACGATTTTTCTTTGGTAATGTAGTATTGATTCTTCTTTTGACGTACACTTCATCATCATCGTCATCTTCCCTCATTGAGTTGCCGTACTGATCATAGTCTTCCTCGTTGGCGACTCCATCCATTCCAATGATGTTTCTTTTGCCTTTCCTCACGACAACACGACTGGGATTGCATGGGTCGGTTATGAAGAATCATTGTGTCACGTGCTTAGCATGTACCCATGGCTCGTTTTTTGCGATAGCGTTCACGGTAGCGCTCTTGGCGTCGGGTATAGTCATGGTAGTGAAAATCCGGCTTTCTCTTTCGACATTCTTGGCCCATCTAACACGGAACATCGTCGTGTTGTGCAGTACAGAGTAGTCAAGCTCCCAAATCTCCTCGACCCTTCCATAAAATCGTCCAGTTGCGCCGTTGTCGCTGCCGGTCATGCATTCCATCGTCACCCCTGAGTTCTGATCATCACTGTCCATATCTTTGGCCTCCGTGTAGAACGTGTATCCATTGATATCATATGCCTGATAGGTTACGAGGTTGGGTGAGGGGCCATGTGCTAAGGCGTATATGAGCAATCCGTCCTTAGAGCCCTCCTCCAGGGGATTAGCAATAATATGCTCTTTGAACCAATGCAGGAAAGTGGAGTTGTGCTCTCTAGTAACTTCAGCGTCCGTCCTGCATACCCCCCAGTCACGATACTTCTTTGCGATAATTTCTTTGTGCAGTGCCATGAAATGATCTACCTCGTCTAGGTGTTGTAGCACTACCAAGTTTGCTCTGTCAAAGTCGCTGCATCGATCTGAGTATGCCACGTGCAGTTCCCTGCGACCGTTGCAGTGACCTTCTCCTTCGAGCCTCCCATCGTGCTTGTTAACGGGCAAACCAACACTAACACCAGGCGGCTGGTCTGTGCCATATAGAAAATTCTCACAGAAAGAGATGCACTCTTGTGTCAAAGAGCCCTGGATGATGCTTCCATTCGGACGGGACATGTTACGAACGAATCCTTTGATGATCCCATTCATCCTCTCAAACATCATCATGTTGTGCAGGAATGACGGCCCCAGGTCTATTATGTCATCCACAATATGGACACATAGATGCACCATCACGTCAAAGAACGCGGGCGGGAAGTACATCTCAAGCTCATTCAGTATCACAACGATCTCTTCTTGTAGCCTTCGGAGCTGCTTCACACTGATCGACTTTCGAGAGATGACGTCAAAAAAGTTGCGGACGTGCTTGTCCATTATCCCTCTAAGGGCAACAGGTAGTATCTGCGTCATCATCACATGACAGTCATGAGACTTCATCCCGCTGAACCTTTTCTTGTCCGTGTCTAGATATCTACTTATCTTGCCACAGTAACCGGAACTAACTTTGACTCCGGTAAGGCACTTAAAGAATTGATTGATCTCAGCCTGACTTAAGGTGAAGCAAGAAGGGGGGCAATAATCCTCATTCTTTATTTTCTTGCCCTTCTTCTCCCGTGCCTCTGTCTCCGTCTCTGTCTCGTCCAACATTTTACGGGGCGACATGTGCAGATCTTCCCTGATTTTCAAATCTTGCAAGTCTTTTCTTGCCTTTGGCCCATCCTTGGTCTTATCCGGCATGTTCATCAGTGTTGCGAGCAAGCTCTCAAGGACATTCTTACAGATATGCATTTGATCAAGGCAATGAGGTGTATCGAGTTTGTGCTAGTACTCCAAGTCCCAGAACACAGACCTCGTCTTCCATACTTTCAGTAGCGGCTCCGGCGCCTTTCTCATCGTCTTTCCCGGCGCGGGGCACTCCTTCCAGTTTTTCAACAGCTCATCGATTTCGGCACCGCTACGCTTACGTGGAGGCCCTCGATGCTCAGCGTGACCATTGAATAGATCTCCATGGTTTCTCCACGGGTCGTCCTATTCGAGCCATCTTCGATTCCCCATGTACATGATTTTCCCAGACCCGCCATCTTTCCTTGACGTTAGCTGCTGAGACGTCGTATCATCCATGCACCACGTGCATCCGCAATATCCATGGCACACCTGGCCTGCCATATATCCGTAACCAAGATAATCATGCACTGTCGTGATCAGCGCAACTCTCATTTTGAAATACTCGCCTTTGCTGGCGTCCCATGTCTTGGCCTGTGTTTTCCATAACATGTCTAACTCCTCCTGAAGTAGCCCCAGATACAAATTAATATTATTTCCTGGTTGTTTCGGCCCTTGAATAAGCATGCTCATGTGAATGTACTTCGATTTCGTGCACAACCAGGGGGGGTTGTACATCCATACAAACACGGGCCATGTGCTATGGTTGGTGCTCTGGTTGCTAAACGGATTCATGCCATCGGTACACGCGCCGAGCATGATGTTCCTTGCATCACATTCAAAATACCGATAGAAGCTGTTCAACGCTCTCCACTGGCTTCCATCCTTGACGTGTCTCAGCTTCGGATCATCTCCATCGTCGGGCTTCTTCCTCTCCGCGTGCCAGCGCATTAGCTTTGCTTCCTTGGGATCTACAAAATACCTCTGGAGACAAGGAGTGATCGGTAAGTACCATACCACTTTCTGGGGACATTTCTTCCCAGCCTTCTTGTATCGAGAAGCATTGCACACCGGACAACTTGTTTTTTCCGTGTGCTCCTTCCGATAAATTATGCAATCGCTGATGCATGCATGGTATCTAACGTGTGGAAGATCAAGAGGGCACACGATCTTCTTGGCCTCATTAACACTACTAGGACATAGATTACCCTCGAGAAGAACATCCTTTAGGTACTTGAGATGCTCATCGAGGCTAGTGTCGGTCCATTTGTTTTTAGCCTTCGTCTTCAGGAGTTGGAGCGTGAAACTCAAGCGGGTCACCTCAGGATTGCAACCATCATACAATGGAGTCTTCGAGTCTACCACCAGTTGCTCCAGCTTAGCCTCCTCTCTAGAAGCATCTCTCTCAGTACTCGTCTCCTTGCGAAGCAATGCTTGAACATGAGGGTCCCGCACGATTGAACTTAGTACCGACGAACTCTGCTGCGTGGAGTCCATGTCGTTCTCTCTGCCGCCATGTCCAGCCCCTTCTCCACCGCCATGTCCGGCCTCTTCCCCGCCGCCATTATCGATCATCTCTTCGTCTTGCCCCGTGTCATCATTGCCTGCCCCGTCGGCATCCTCAACATTGTCATCCTCATCTTCAATTATCCGCCGAGTATAGCCATCCATGAAACCAGTCATGAGCAAGTGCGCTTCGACACGACCATCGTCATGGGGGTCAAGCCAAACTATTCCTTTGCATTTTTGACACGGACATAAAACCTCTGTCAGGTTATTTTCCTTCATGTCCTGCACCGCCGACCGCAACCACCTGTCCACCATCAACTCTGCACGGTAATAATAAACAAATTGATTATAAAAATGCGTGCATTCATCAAAGTCATACAAAAATTCGGCATGACCTTCCTTAAAAATAGGTCATATATAGATCTAGAGTTTGCCCGGAATTCGCCAAAACGGAAATAAATCGACATTTCGGCAAAACATAGGCAACTCAAAAGCACAATTTGGTGTCAACTCATGCCACACACACAATTTCCATAAACATATCACACACACATAAACATATTTCCATTTTGCAAAATCATGAAATATTAATCACACCACTATCTCGAGATCGAGCACACGGTGGAGATGATGATGTAGGGAAGTCAAAAGTGCACAAAGCTCTTCTTGACAAAGAAAGATCTAGTTAGGGGGCAAATAGGTCACTTAACTAAATGCTACATCTACCTAGCTAGCTAATTTGGGAGGAGACAACTTCAACTAGTGGAGGGGGGAGGAAAAAGATAAAGGAGATGAATTAATGAAGGTGGTGTAGTTATAGCTAGGAGTAATGAAGAGAGAGAAAGGTAGGTAGAAGAGGGAGAGTAATGGGGGGAGAAGTATTGAGGAAGAAGAAGAGTGAGAGAGGGAGGATGTGGGAGGTAGGGGAAACGGAGGAAATGAGATGGGGAGGGGGAGGTGGAAAAAGGTGGTGGGTGTTGTGTCTTAGCAGTAGCGTGGGAGCAAAAGCGCGCTGCTGCTAAGAGCGTAGCAGCAGCGCGCTTTCCTGTCACGCGCTACTGCTAAACGGGCCAACCCTGTGCACAATTTCAAAATTAGCAGCAGTGAAGTGACAAAAAAGCGCGCTACTACTATGGCATTAGCAGCAGCGCGCTTCCTGACGCCGCGCTACTGGTAAACTTATGTCGTTGTGTACTGTCGATGGATTTTTGTAGCAGCGCGGTTTAAGCATCACACGCTACTACTAAGTTTGCACCAGTAGCGAGCTTTCCATAGTCACGCTGCTACTATTTAGCAGCAGCGCCTCTTTTTATGCCGCGCTGCTGCTAAGATTCTGTGTATAAGGTTTTCCCCATTAGTGGGGCCTGCCATTGCCGTTTCTGGTTTCAGAAGTACCAGGGTCGCTGGTGCCGTTGTTGCTACGGGCTAACCAGCTATCCTCTCCCATGCAAAAGCGGGTCATGAGTGTTGTAAGTGCTGCCATGGATTTTGGCTTCTCTTGGCCGAGGTGTCGGGAGAGCCATTCGTCACGGATGCTGTGTTTAAAGGCCGCTAGGGCTTCGGCGTCCGAACAATCGACGATTTGGTTCTTTTTGATTAAGAACCTTGTCCAGAATTTTCGGGATGACTCTCCGAGTTGTTGGACTATGTGACTAAGGTCATCGGCGTCCGGGGGTCGTACATAGGTACCTTGGAAGTTCTCTCTAAAGGCATCTTCCAAATCTTCCCAGTTGGCAATAGAATTTTCTGGGAGGCTGTTTAACCAGTGCAGAGCTAGTCCCTTAAGCTTTAGGGGGAGGTATATGATGGCATGTAGATCGTCACCGCGGACCATGTGAATGTGGAGAAGAAAATCTTCAATCCATACCGCGGGATCTATTGTACCATCATATGATTCAATGTTCACGGGTTTAAACCCTTCTGGGAACTGGTGCACTATTACCTCATCGGTGAAGCATAGGGGGTGTGCGGCGCCTCTATACCGGGCGGCATCACGGCGTAATTCGTACGGGGTCTGTACACAGTGTTCAGCCTGTGCGAGGTTGTGTCTGTCCCGCCAAGTCTGAAGGCCGCCCTCGCGCATTGGAGCACACCCCCTGGATCTTTAGATTGATCTTGTCAGACCGGCTCTATTGTCGAGGTCCTTGTGTAAGTCGTAGGTATAGCCCGGGGCCGTTATCTCCTTGCCTCGAGGCCGGGGTGGTGCGGGCTGGTGTTCGGCATGAGTAGTCGGTCTGTCCCGTCCCCGTTGGGGTCAGTCGGGCTCGTCAGCAACTTTATGCTTTGGCGGTATGGGATCAAGGGCCTCGTCATCGAATTGAGGTAGTAGCTTGCGCTTTGGGTAACTCTTAGTTGGGCGCTCGAGGCCATATTCCTCGGCCACCAGGACGTTAGTCCATCTGTAATTGAGTATATCCTGATTAGCTTGAAGCTGCTTCTGCTTCTTTTTAGGCTTCTTGCAGTGGCGATTAACTGGCATTTGAAGCATTCTAGTTCGAGGGGTTCCTCCGGCATGATGAAATTTTTGTCGCCGAGGCTCACATCCTCTTCGAAGATCGGTAGGTAATTACTGTCCTCCGAGTCTTCATTCCCGATAGGACCGTCTCGATTAACTTGCCCATCCTCCCACTCATCCTATTCGGATGTTGGCTCGACAGGGGCTTCGGGGTCTTCGATGTTCTCCGGAGTGTTATTCTCTTCGGTGCCGGTATTGCTATCTTTTTGGCGATGCAATTTTGAGTGGCGCCGCTGACATCGATGTTTTGGAGGTGCTTCGTCAGGCTTGTCCTCAACCAGATTCTACTTGCCGTTGTCGCCGTCCTATTTGGGTGTGTCCACCATGTACACGTCGTATGTGGAGGTAGTCTCCGTCATCCGATAAACGGAGGGTTTTGACCTTGTTCGTCTCCGGCATCGTCGTCCATGCCGTTGATACATCTCCAACGTATCTAAATTTTTTTATTGTTCCATGCTATTATATTTTCTGCTTTGGATGTTTAATGGGCTTTAATATGCTCTTTTATATTATTTTGGGACTAACCTATTAACCGGAGGCCTGGTACCAGTTTCTGTTTTTTTTACCTATTTTAGAGTTTCGCAGAAAAGGAATACCAAACGGAGTCCAAATGGAATGAAATCTTCGCGGTGATCTTTCTTGGACCGAAAGCAATCCAAAAGACTTGGAGTCGAAGTATGGAACTCCATGAGGCAGCCACGAGGTAGGAGGGCGCGCCTAGGGGGGTAGGCACGCCCCCACCCTCGTGGGCCCCTCGTAGCTCCATCGACGTACTTATTTCGCCTATATATACTCTTATACCCTAGAAACATTGCAGAGAGCCACGGAACCACTTTTACGCTGCCGCAACCTTCTTTACCCGTGAGATCCATTATTGGTGCCTTTTCCAGCGATCTGCCAGAGGGGGAATCGATCACGGAGGGCTTCTACATCAACACCATTGCCTCTCCGATGAAGCGTGAGTAGTTTACCACAGACCTTCGGGTTATTAGCTAGATGGCTTCTTCTCTCTCTTTGATTCTCAATACAAAGTTCTCCTCGATGTTCTTGGATATCTATTTGATGTAATACTCTTTTGTGGTGTGTTTTCCGAGATTCGATGAATTGTGGGTTTATGAACAAGATTATCTATGAATATTATTTGGTTTTTCTCTGAATTCTTATATGCATGATTCGACACCTTTGCAAGTCTCTTCAAATTATCGGTTTAGTTTGGCCTACTAGATTGATTTTTCTTGCAATGAGAGAAGTGCTTAGCTTTGGGTTCAATCTTGCGGTGTCCTTTCCCAGTGATAGTAGCGGCAAAAAGGCACGTATTGTATTGTTGCCATCTAGGATAAAAAGATAGGGTTTATATCATATTGCTTGAGTTTATCCATCTACATCATGTCATCTTGCTTAATGCGTTACTCTGTTCTTATGAACTTAATACTCTAGATGCATGATGGATAGCGGTCGATGTGTGGAGTAATAGTAGTAGATGTAGAATCGTTTCGATCTACTTGACACGGACATGATGCCTATATTTATGATCATTGCCTGTGATATCTTCATAACTATGCACTTTTCTATCAATTGCTCGGCAGTAATTTGTTCACCCACCGCAATACATGCTATCTTGAGAGAAGCCACTAGTGAAACCTATGGCCGCCGTTTCTCTTTCTTACTATATTGCATCTCTTTTATTTACATCGCATCTTGTTTACTATTTTGCAATCTTTACTTTCCAATCTATACAACGTAAATACCAAAAATATTTACTTTACTATCTTTATTAGATCTCACTTTTGTGAGTGGCCGTGAAGGGATTGACAACCCCTTTATCGCATTGGTTGCAAGGTTCTTGATTGTTCGTGCAGGTACTAGGTGACTTGTGCGCTGTCTCCTACTGGATTGATACCTTGGTTCTCAAAACTAAGGGAAATACTTACGCTACTTTGTTGCATCACCCTTTCCTCTTCAAAGGAAAACCAACGCATGCTCAAGAGGTAGCAAGAAGGATTTCTGGCGCCATTGCCGGGGAGATATACGCCAAGTGAAGACATACCAAGTACCCATCATAAATTCTTCTCCCTTGCATTACATTATTTGCCATCCGCCTCTCATTTTCCTCTCCCCCACTTCTAAAATGATTTTCAAAAACCTTTGCCTTTTTCTTCGCCCCTTTTCCGTTCATCTCTTTTCACTTGCTTCTTGTGCGTCTTTGTGTTAGATCGTTTGTTTCGCCTTCATGGCTAGTCCTCCTATCATTGTTAATACTCCTGATAATGAAGTTCTTAATTTTAAACAAAGGGAGGGAGAAAACCTAAAAGATGCTTGGTATAGAATTTGCAATGCTCAAAATAGATCTACTAGAAAGCAATCTACTTCCGTTCTTCTTCGCAATTTTTACGTAGGCATCACTCCTTGGAATAGATATGTTCTTGACACCATTACTGGAGGGAATTTCTTGGAAGCCATACTTTTGATTCTTATAATGCTATGATAGATTTGTTAGGCCCACCACCTCTTTTGGTCAATGGAACTATTTTAACTTTGGAACATGTGATGCAAAGGCTTGATATTATTGAAAATAAAATTGCCACTGTAGAGTTAATTGAAAATTTAGATAAAAAGATCCACAACCAAATTACCCAATACGGATCTAAGGTAGGAGTTACTCTGAAAAATCTTAGGGAAAAGGAACCTTTTGCTACAAATGAAGTTCTTGATTTCTTGCCTAGGAGTTTGATCATTAACAAAAACAAAGAACCTCCTAGGGGTTATGTGTGTTCAATTGAAGAATTGCATACCAAAGATGGCAATACCTAGATCTATTCTTGTTTTTATGCCTAGCTAGGGGCGTTACATGATAGCGCTTGTTGGGAGGCAACCCAATTTTATTTTTTTCTTTGCTTTTTGTTCCTGTTTAGTAATAAATAATTCATCTAGCTTATGTTATGATTGTGTTTCTTATGTCTTAATTAGTTTTTGTGCCAAGTAAAGCCTTTAGGATCTTCTTGGGTGATTGTTGTTTGATCTTGCTGAGAAAAACAGAAAGTATGCGCTCACGAAAATAATTATCATTTTTTACCACAGAGTGATAAAATACCAATTCAAACAGCAGTAGATCAATATACTTTTTATCCTGGTCATCCTATTTTTTCAGAAATTTTGGAGTTACAGAAGTATTCGAATCTCCAGATTGCTATAGATTGTTCTATTTTTGATAGATTCTGTTTTTCGTGTGTTGTTTGCTTATTTTGACGAATCTATGGGTAGTATCGGGGGGGGGGGGTATGAACCATAGAGAAGTTGGAATACGGTACGTTTAACACCAGTATAAATAAAGAATGAGTTCATTACAGTACCTTAAAGTGGTGGTTTATTTTCTTATACTAACGGAGCTCATGAGATTTTGTGTTGAAGTTTTGTGTTGTGAAGTTTTCAAGTTTTTAGGTAAAGATTTGCTGGATTTTGGAATAAGGAGTGGCAAGAGCCTAAGCTTGGGGATGCCCAAGGCACCCCAAGGTAAAATTCAAGGACAACCAAAAGCCTAAGCTTGGGGATGCCCTGGAAGGCATCCCCTCTTTCGGTAACTTTACTTGAGGCTGTATTTTTATTCACCACATGATATGTGTTTTGGTTGGAGCATCTTGTATGATTTGAGTCCTTGCTTTTTAGTTTACAACAATTATCCTTGCTGTACACACCTTTTGGGAGAGACACGCATGTGTCGAAATTTATTAGCATACTCTATGTGCTTCACTTATATCTTTTGAGCTAGATAATTTTGCTCTAGTGCTTTACCACTACTGTAGGATGCTGCTAACGCGACACTACGATCAGAGACCCTTCGACAAAACTATGTGCGATGCCATAATCGCAAACGGTGGTGTAAAAAACCCGTCAAAAAAGGTGCAAAACTTTTGCAATGGAGGATGCATCAAACACGGTTCAGACTTTAGTTGCGTGTGTGATGCAGGGCATATGGTTCAGCTCAATTAACTATTTGCAATGAGGAGGAACAAAAGAAATGGGCAGCCAGATGAAGGTGTGTGCGATATACAGCATACGGTTCACTCGGATGAACTCTTTGTGATTAGGCAACATAAAAGAAACGGGCAGCCAGATGAAGGTGTGTGCGATATACGGCATGCGGTTCACTCGGATGAACTGTTTGCGTTGAGGCAAGAGAATAGAAACGGTTCAATATAACAAGATGCTTGTGATACGCGGCAAATAGGTTTGTAATCAGAAATGTGTGCAAATACCGATAATAACAGAAACGGTTCCCTAGTGTGGTTTGTGTTCATCTGATCATCATCTCCTTCTTGTGCTAGCTCGATGTTCCTTCTATGCTAAGTTTCCATTAATTGATGGTGTTTTATGAACACGCCACCGTTTCCCGCCATTTCCTCACCTGTCCATAGGCTCGACCACCTCCTTGTCCCAGGTGTCCACCTGGGCGCAGTAGAGGAACATGGTTGTCGCATCCTCGAGCTGGTGATCTCCGATGAAATAGCCAACTTGGAGCTCGAGATCGCGCTCCAGATGTACCGTGAGCTTGCCGACCACTTGGATGAACGCCTGCACGAGTTCAGGTAGGGCCAAGAGCTACCATAGGCAAGGGCTACTGGTCATGGTCTCATGGACGCATTTTATTTTGAAAAGTTGTTTCGACGTGGATAGCTATGTATTCATAGCAATCATACTATTGCTCTATTTCAATGTGTGTACTCTGTTTTCCATTCTTATATGTTCTGTTTCAATGTGTGTATATACGCTTTTTATTCTGTGTATATGGATGATAACATCTAGATTCAAATTAGTACACAAAAACATATAGAAAATAGAATTCATAATGAAATTGAAAACGCATCGTATACATGATGATACTTAACTACTAGGTACAATGCATAAAATTGAAAACGAACAATACCAAAACTAATAATCCCTCCTGGGGCTAGTATTCCAGCAGCCCCTCGCCAGCAGCTCCCTGGTGCGCGGCGTCTTCGCAGTGCGGAGGCAGTACTCTGCCTCCTCTGCCTCGCAGCGCTTGACGTACCGATCTGCCTCTTGCTGGCGGACGCGTGCGACCGATCTTGCCATTTCGTTGGGTGCCCACCGGAGCTCCTCGTCGGTGGCACGCTGGAGCTTATCGGCCCACCTCCATGCAGCGACGAGGCGCCCAGCGCCTATGACCTTCCCCGCGAAGTACCCGTCTTCGTACACCTCCTCGGCATGATGACGCGCCCGCCCCCAAAGCTCCGCCGCCTCCTTTTTCCAGGAGGCATCACGGGCTTCACAGGCCGCCTGGTACCTAGCTTCCTCCTCCGCTATCTCCTTCTTGAACGCCACTTGCCTGGCTTTCTCAGCCGGCGGCAGCGACTTCCACAAACAAAGATTGTACTGGCCCCAAAACCAATCCAAACTTGGGGGTCCGGCGCAACCTCGTCAGACGGCGCGTAGGGGTCCTCGTCGCTGCTAATCGAGTGAGCGTCCTCGAGAGGCGGCGACTCCTCATCAGCGCGTGGGCAGACCGGCAGTGCCATGGCAGAGATTTGAGAGAGAGAGATAGAGAGAGAGAGGGCAAGCGAGGGGAGGATGTAGATGAGAATGCAGGCGGGACGACGTGAGCAAGGTAGTATTTATTGGCGGTGGGAATCTAGATGGACGGGGACAGTACACACGCCGGTCACCGGAATTTATGAGTACTGTAGTTTGAATTACACACGATTCCCGCAACAAAATTTGTGTGTGAAGATAATAGCCAAAATCCATGTGTGAACATAATAGCTGACGGTTTCCAATGCAGAACCGTGTCTGATTAATGTTCCCCGCTACTCACCTACCAAACTTTGAGCCGCGAGATAGAGTGCCAATCATGTGGGGGCCGGTTGTCTTGCCAGATCTTTACATTTTCTTTTTTGACACCAGATATATTACTTAAATGTCTTTAAAAGGTCAAATGACCCCTGAAATTTTCCAAATTTTCACATGACAGTTGTATTAGTGCATGTTTAACATAGAAAAATTTTTGAAGGCCGTAAGAGGAAGCTATATCCCGTTCGTCATCAAACATGCATTGTTCCCTCTCGGAACCACGAACCTTCTAGTGAGTTGCTCCGGTTTGTGAGGGGTGTGTGTCCAAACTTTCATCAAACAGGCCAATTTTTTTACCACATCATCTTGGTGGAATGACATTAAATCAAGCAAGGTTTCATGTTTTTTTGATCATTTTTTATTTTTTTTGGAATTAAAATGCCATGGCACTCCATGCATGTGTGCCTATGCCTTGAGGCCAATATATTTGAAAATTCCTTCTAATTTACTGCACATGGAATTAACTCGCACACAAGTACACAAAAATATGATTTTTCAAACCGTTATGGTTAGGCATTGCATGTAGATGTAGTTCAAATTTGAATTACGGTCATTAAATGGCTAGAAAATCACTTAAATGTCTTTAAAAGGTCAAATGACCCCTGAAATTTTCCAAAATTTCACATGACAGTTGTATTAGTGCATGTTAGACGTACAAAAAAATTGAAGGCCGTAAGAGGAAGCTATATCCCATTCGTCATTAAACACGCATTGTTCCCTCTCGGAACCACGAGCCTTCTAGTGAGTTGCTCCGGTTTGTGAGGGGTGTGTGTCCAAACTTTCATCAAACATGCCAATTTTTTTACCACATCATCTTGGTGGCATGACATTACATCAACCAAGGTTTCATGTGTTTCTGATTTTTTTTTATTTTTTTGGAATTAAAATGCCATGTCACTCCATGCATACATATGCATGTGTCCATGCCGTGAGACAAATATGTTTGAAATTTCCTTCTAATTTACTACACATGGAATTAACTCGCACACAAGTACACAAATATGATTTGTCAAACCATTATGGTTAGGCGTTGCATGTAGATGTAGTTCAAATTTGAATTAAGTGGCTAGAAAATCACTTAAATGTCTTTAAAATGTGAAATGACCCCTAGAATTTTCCAAATTTTCACATTACAGTTGTAGCAGTGCACGTTAAACATAGGAAAAAATTGAAGGCCGTAAGAGGAAGCTATCTCCCGTTCGTCATCAAACATGCATTATTCCCTCTCGGAACTACGAGCCTTCTAGTGAGTTGCTCCGGTTTGTGAGGGGTGTGTGTCCAAATTTCGTCAAACATGCCAATTTTTTTTTCCACATCATCTTCGTGGTATGACATTACATCAACCAAGGTTTCATGTGTTTCTGATTTTTTTAATTTTTTGGAATTAAAATGCCATGTCACTCCATGCTCAATTAATTGTGTCATAGCCTTGAGACCAATATGTTTGAAAATTCCTTCCAATTTACTGCACATGGAATTAAATCGCACACAAGTACACAAAATATGAGCTTTCAAACCGTTATGGTTAGCTGTTGCATGTACATGTAGTTCAAATTTCAATTACGGTCATTAAATAGCTAGAAAATCACTTAAATGTCTTAAAAGGTCAGATGACCCCTGAAATTTTCCAAATTTGACATGACAATTGTATTAGTACTACAAAATTTCTCGTATATTTAAAACACCATCCGTTGCCACTGTACTCAAAATTCTTCTTTCATAGCTAAAAAAATATCTACAACATCACACATAGTTGTTTTCTAGGAACCGTTTGCGATGAAAATACCTGGGTCTATTTAAGTCTCCCTCCTTAAGCTTCGCCGGCTCGTCTGCTCCAGTGCCGGCAACCCCCGAATCCAGGAATCCCGGCCCCCATTCCCGCACCCCCTTCTTGCAAAGACGACGCCGTGGAAACGCTTCGTGAAGGCTCATACGATGGCCGCGTCCCCCCGAGCGTGGCCCCCTGCGCCGAGAGCGCGGCCGCCTACGCCGTGAGTGCCGCCGCATCCGCATTGAGTGCGTCCTCTTTCATCGAGACGGCATCTGCGGCAGCTGACAAGGCAGCTGTAGCGGCCGAGACGGCTGCAGCTACTGCTGCGATGACGGCTGCAAACGCCAAGAGCGCTCGAGCTGCCGTCCGTGCCGCTGATGTCGCCCTGGCCCGGGTCGAGGTCATCCACGCCAAGACAAAGGATGCACATGCCAAGATATTCCAGGCCACCTCGGACTCCAGCATGCAAGCCACGTCTGAAAAAGGTGGCAGTGGCCATGGAGCACCTGCTTCCTCATGAGGTCGCCGAGCAGGAGCTGGAGATGCAGGAGGCGGCGGAGATCGAGGAGCGCCAGGAGGAGGAGTTGCGCGTGCCGTGGTCGAGGTGGAGAAGAGTCTGTCCGTCGATGAATCGGCGTTCGAGTACCATTGCGAGCTCTGGCGTAGCCACTACTACGAGTACTACAACCTTGAGGGCGGCGCCGAGGACGAGGACGCGGTCGACTTCAGCAGGGGGGACGCGGATTCCACCAATGGCGGCATGTCGCCAGGACAAGTCATCGATGTCTCATCTCACACCGGCGATGCATAGGCCGGCGCGGCAGCGGATTTGTTAAAATTATGCGTACTTAGGCTTTGTTTTTAATGCTAGTCTTTTGTTAGAGAAATGTTTAGGTCAACTGGCTTTGTTTAATTACTAAAATTGCTCGATTCAGTAAGTGTGGTCTGTTTGCTGTACGCTCTTTTGTGTGCCCAAATTAGCAAGCAATGTTAAACTATTCAATGACGTACCCGGAGAAATTTCCACCAGAAATTTGAATTATCAAACTCATCCCATGCGCGTAAAGCAAAAGAATCATTTGTGATGCACACAATCGTTCAAAGTGAATGGTCCGGCGGCACCGCGCGCAAAGTTTCCCTCCACATTTCCAAAATTTTGGCCTACCACCAAAATATCAACCCCCGCCCCCCTTCCCCCCTTCCCCACCCCTTTTTATCCCCGACCACAAGTCACATTTCCCCTGTTTCCTCCTTCCTTCCTTCCTTCCTTTCTAAGCTATAGCCGCTTCCTCGCTCTCGCCGTCTCGCATCCTACCACCGGGGTCGCCATGGTCTTCTTCAAAGACCTCTCCAGCGGTTCCTCCTCCGGCGACTACTCCTTCACCAGCTGGGTATGCCTCTCTTCTCTCTCTCGGGCTATGACTTGGAATGAAGGATTTTTACCAGGCGGTAGATTTGAGTCATTTCTTCCTCTTATAGTCCCATAAGACCATCACTAGCAACGAATGGAGTGGGGTGGCTGAAGATCTATCTGCTCGTTGTGACCATCAATCTCCATGGGTGAAGCTAGTTACGTTTAATTTTGTGGATAGTGGGAGGAAGTTTCTGGCATGTGCAGAGAAGGTTAGACCCTATTTCGTTGTTACAAATCATTTGTTAGATGTGATTCAGACACTATCACGGTCCCAACCCATTCATACCGCACCTTCAACCAAACACATCCTAAGACAGTGTCACAGTTTGTACCTACACTGGTACAATGACGTCCTAAACAAACGGTTTAAAACCCATTTCCGCGACGGAATTTGGAAGCCAAGTGAGTGTGCGTGATAGGGGGTCCTTCCCACACGACCCAGAAATCGTCGGGGATAGGCCCTCGCGGGACACAGGCTGGGGTCGTGTGCGAACGGGTGAGGCATGGAAACCCAATCATTTCCGTAGGTATGTACATCCCACATGGTGAATCCCAGAAATCATTTCCGTAGGTTTGTACATCCCACACGGTGAATCCCAGAAATCATTTCTGTAGGTATGTACATCCCACACGGTGAATCCTAGAAATCATTTCCGTAGGTATCATCCCACACAGTTCTTTGTGTGGAAACATTTGTGCAAGGTGGACTAACGCAAAAATTTCGCTGCTGGAAGCCGTGTGTGGTTGTTAGTTGGTCGAACACGCCTACTTTCTAGAAACCGTGCGGGTTGTTTGAGTTCATTGCCCACGGTGCTGTCTGAGTAACCGTTTGCAATAGAAAACCCCAATAAGTAGGGTAATTAGCCTATTATTGATAATCCATGTACTAATCAAACTGATATTTCTTATAAAACACGCCAAATATTTCATATTCGTATAAAAGCAACCAGGATTTCATAATCGAATTACATCAGATAGCTTCAGCACTCAGTTACGCCATTACACAACAGCGCCAAGTTTCACATGTAGCATAAAAAACCTTTGGAAAGTTGCATCATACACGGTAAATGGACAGATGAATCTCATCTGGGAAACTGCAGAAGCGAAAGGAAAATATTGAGCCTTCAGTGATGTTGAATCTCCTTGCAACTTTATGCCAGTGGCTATGGATAATTGCCCGCCCAACCTTCGTCCTCTTCAGCAAGACTTCAATATTGTACCGTGGGTGTTGAATGAATACCTTCCTTGCCTCTTGACCAAGCAGGTGGTTTGAGAGGTAATCATCGGTGAACTGCTTTGAAAAGTACTGAAAACAAGGTATGCATAAATCGCTATTGTAAATTTTGAAGTGGCGCAAGGGGTGAAAACAAGGTAAAAGAGTTGGTACCATCCTATAGTTGATTGATGTCTTCTTCATTGTGCAAACAAAGATCTTGCTATTATTCGTCGCAAGTTTCTTCATCCTAGCAATCTTCCTGAGTTTCTTGACTTGACTGATATTCATGGACATCTCATTTCCCCTTATGCAAAATGGGTCGAACAGTGGGTCTAAGCCTCTGACAGCAGGAACTACATGTGCAAGACCAAATTTTAAGAAAACTAAATATGAGAATGATTGCTGCAACTGCACAATAATGTGCTATTAGCCAAAGGACCCTGCTTGAACAAACCTCGATGGTAAACCGCAGTGTCTCCCATTGTTTCCCTGCAACACACATAAGGAAGATCTTGATCAGTGTAACTGAGAGTTGCCATACTATTAGTAGAATATGTATTGAGTACAGCCAAATTCGATTGGTGTCACATGCATAACAATACAAAATTGTACCCACATCAAATGAAAATCAAATTGCAGAACTGAACCAAAAAGTTAAATGGACATCAGACCAAATGAACCAAAATAGTTAACTGAGCACGACATTGCAGAATAGAACATCTACTAGAAGATAAGATAGTTAACAAAACAAAGAATACTTGAGAACAGTACTACGAAATGTAGCAATTGTTGGACCAAAGTGTTAACTGGACATTACATTTTAGAGGACCAAACTTCACTAGAATGCATTGGCGGTGGCCTGGAGAAAACATCATGAACTGTATTTTAAAGTAGACAACCGTGCGGTGGTGTCAACGGTGGCCTTGAAGACGAGGTGCTCCTCCAAGATCTGGCGGTCGACACGCATGTCAGCCATAGCAATCTCGTCCGCACGTGCGGCTGCATGCTACTCAGCTCCATGTTATACTGCGTGTAAAATGGCTGTTGGCGGAGCTAAATTGGAGGAGGGGGGAAGTGATTTCGGTGGAAGGTGTCGCCCGTCAGTCGGGGCATGTGGGATGGGAAAGGAGGAGGATGGTGTGGGTGGGGTGTGGATTACCTGACCATATCGACGAGGCCGCGCAGCAAGAAGAGGGTCGGCGGCGAGGAGGCCGCGCATCAAGAAGAAGGGTCGCCGACGAGGAAGCAGCGCTGCAAGAAGAAGGGTCACCGGCGAGGAGTCGGCGCTGCAAGAAGAAGGGTCGCCGGCGAGGAGGCGGCGCTGCAAGAAGAAGGGTCGCCTGCGAGGAGGCTGAGCTGCCAGTAAGCAGAAGTGAAGGTTTGAACTTGGAAAGGAAGGAGGAACAATGGAAATGCGGCTTTTGGTAGGAGGGAGGGGGCGGGGAGATAGATATTTCCGCGGTGGCAATTTTTTTTGCTCGGTGCCGTGAGAAACTGGCGCGCAAGTGTCGTTCAAGCGGGGACGGTGGACTGTATACGACAAAGTTTCCTGCGTAAGCCAGACAAGACGGTGCGCCAAGATATTTTATATTGCATCCCACACGATTCTTTCTAGTAAACTGTTTGTGGTATACCTGATTTTTTCATTATGTTTTGAAAGACAAAATGGTGTTACGGAGGGAAAGGATGGTGTTTGAATTGCTAGAACATTTACGTACAGTGAGCATGCAACTAGTACGTGAGTGTCGTGTTTAAATTTGGAATTATTCCAAGTTCGTTTGGCATTTTTATGCATTAATTGAGGTTTTGGGCATTTATTGTGCATAATTCAAATTTGAACTACAAGCACATGCTCCAATGCACCAAAGTTTGCTGAAAAATCACATGCGTGTCTTTGGGTGAATTTATAGGTCCCATGCAAGAAATGGGAATAAAATTCAAACATCTGGGTGTCGTGGCTCGGTTGGAATGATTGACAAACTTGGTTTTTTAATTCCTGTAAATCCAAAACACGGCTGAAAATCATGAAACTTGGCATGGTGTCATGACATGGCACCAACATGCTGCAGTAAATTTTCTGGCCGAATTGGGACAAGCTTTGGTGTAAGCTTCTTGCAAAGCGGAGCTTCCCTCAAGAAGGTTCGTGGTTCTGAGAGGGAACGTGTCACCTCCGTGTGTGAAACGACATACGGACACTGCGTTCTCCCGCCTTAATTTTTTTACACAGCCAGATTAGACCAAATAGAAGTACCGTGCTAAATTTTGGAATTATTCAGGGCTCGTTTCGCCTTTTTATACATTAATTGAGTTTCTGGGCATTTAATGGGCATAATTCAAATTTGAGCTACAAGCACGTGCTCTAGTGCACCAAAGTTGTTTGAAAAATCACATGTGTGTCCTTGGGTGAATTTCTAGGTCCCATGCAAGAGATGGGAGTGAAATTCAAACATCTCGGCGTCATGGCTCGGTCGGAAAGCTTGAGAAACTTGGTTTTTTAATTCCTGTAATTCCAAAACACGCCTGAAAATCATGAAACTTGGCATGGTCTCATGACATGGCACCAACCTGCTACGGTAATTTTTTTGGCCAAATTGGGACAAGCTTTGGCGTATGCTTCTTGCAAACCGGAGCTTCCCTCAAGAAGGCTCGTGGTTCCGAGAGGGAACGTGTCACCTCCTTGTGCGAAACGACATACGTACACTGCCTTCTCCCGCCTTATTTTTTTACACAGCTAGATTAGAACAAATAGAAGTATGGTGCTAAATTTGGAATTATTCCGTGTTCGTTTGGCCTTTTTTATACATTAATTGAGTTTTTGGCATTTAAAGTGCAGAATTCAAACTTGAACTACAAGCACGGGATCCAGTGCACCAAAGTTGTTTGAAAAATCACATGTGTGTCCTTGGGTGAATTTTCTAGGTCCCATGCAAGAGATTGGAGTGTAATTCAAACATCTGGGCGTCGTGGCTCGGCCGGAAAGATTGAGAAACTTGGTTTTTTAATTCCTAT
Organism: Triticum urartu; assembly: GCF_003073215.2. Taxonomy (NCBI): domain Eukaryota; kingdom Viridiplantae; phylum Streptophyta; class Magnoliopsida; order Poales; family Poaceae; genus Triticum; species Triticum urartu. The sequence continues at coordinate 93,584,199 of NC_053028.1, read as the reverse complement.
AATTCCAAAACACGCCTAAAAATTATGAAACTTGGCATGGTGTCATGACATGGCATGAACATGCTGCGGTAATTTTTTTGGCCGAATTGGAACAAGCTTTGGTGTAAGATTCTTGCAAACCGGAGCTTCCCTCAAGAATGCTCGTGGTTCCGAGAGGGAACATGCATGTCACCTCCGTGTGCGAAACGACATATGTACACTGCCTTCTCCCGCCTTAATTTTTTTACACAGCCATATTAGACCAAATAGAAGTACCGTGCTAAATTTTGGATTTATTCCGGGCTCGTTTTGCTTTTTTATACATTAGTTGAGTTTATGGGCATTTAATGTGCATAATTCAAATTTGAGCTAGAAGCACATGCTCCAGTGCACCAAAGTTGTTTGAAAAATCACATGTGTGTCATTGGGTGAATTTCTAGGTCCCATGCAAGAGATGGGAGTGAAATTCAAACATCTGGGCGTCGTGGCTCGGCCGAAAAGATTGAGAAACTTGGTTTTTTAATTCCTGTAATTTCAAAACACGCCTGAAAATCATGAAACTAGGCATGGTGTCATGACATGGCACCAACATGCCGTGGTAATTTTTTGGCCGAATTGGGACAAGCTTCGATGTAAGATTCTTGCAAACCGGAGCTTCCCTCAAGAATTCTCGTGGTTCTGAGAGGGGACGTGTCACCTCCGTGTGCAAAACGATATACATACACTGCCTTCTCCCGCCTTAATTTTTTTACACAGTCAGATTAGACAAAATAGTAGTACCGTACTAAATTTTGGAATTATTCCGTGTTCATTTGGCCTTTTTATACATTAATTGAGTTTCTGGGCATTTAATGTGCATAATTCAAATTTGAACTACAAGCACATGCTCCAGTGCACCAAAGTTGTTTGAAAAATCACATGTGTGTCCTTGGGTGAATTTCTAGGTCCCATGCAAGAGATGCGAGTGAAATTCAAACATCTGGGCGTCGTGGCTTGGACGGAAAGATTGAGAAACTTGGTTCTTTAATTCTTGTAATTCCAAAAGACGCCTGAAAATCATGAAACTTGGCATGGTCTCATGACATGGCACCAACATGCTATGGTAATTTTTCTGTCCAATTTGCGAAGGCCCACACATTAACAATCAACAAAGTCATTTTGGAACAAGTGCTGTCACGTTACAAATCAGAAACACAAGTATTATTGAAACCATGGGCGTTCGACTTACCAATTACGTGCGGCCACGCGTCACCTTTTTTTATTGGCTAGGAGGTGCCGTGCGGGGTAGCTATTTGAGTATGGGAGGCGTGCGATCAGACCTCTACGCGTGCTCATTGGGAGGAGAGCCCTTTGACCGCTACCCGCCGCGCACCTCCCACCCAACGTCTCCATTAATGGCGCCCGAGCACCTGTTCTACGACGTGGCTATATGTTAGCACACGTCTTGTTCCAATAACCGTGTGCCCTCATTATTACCATCGCGCATGCTTCTTTTAATTAGAATGGGTGTGCCCGTCTAGCAAACACACGTGGATCTATCTAACAGTTTCAGTTTGTTGTGGCTAATCGCAAATAGTTCATCCATGTGAAGTGTATGCCATCAATCACAGAAACTTTGATCTGGCTTACCCGTTTCTGTTCTGTTGCCTAATCGCAAACAGTTAATCCTTCTGAAGCGTATGCCCTCAATCACACACCTTGATCTGGTTGACCGTTTCTTTTGTGTTGCCTAATCACAAACAGTTCATCCGAGTGAACCGTATGCTGTATATCGCACACACCTTCATCTGGCTGCCCGTTTCTTTTGTGTTGCCTAATCACAAACAGTTCATCCGAGTGAACCGTATTCTCTATACCACTTATGCCTTCATCAGGCTGCCCCGTTTCTTTTGTACCGCCTCATCGCAAATAGTTCATTGGACTGAACCGTATGCCCTGGATCGCACACGCAACTAAAATCTGAACCGTGTTTGATGCATCCTCCATTGCAAACGTTTTGCACCTTTTTTGACAGTTTTTTTACATACCCTTTTGTGATTGATGCATCGCACACATTTTCGTGAAAGGGTCTCTAATCGTAGTGTCGCGTTAGCAGCATCCTGCAGTAGTGCTAGTATCTTAAATTGTTGCCATCTCATCAGCCGTGCCATTAGAAAATTATTTGGCACCGCTTCAGCAGTTTTTGCAGCCAACTTTGGTCCACACATCGGAGCAGCCAAGCAGTAAAATACTAAATCTTTATGGCATGAAGGAACTGGGCATCGGAGCAACTACGTGCTCCCGAGTCCAGGTCCCTAATTTTTTTCCGCTGCATCGGCTCGCCAGTTCAGGGCACTGGTGCGAGATGTAGCAAGAGTTGTCTTTACCCCAGTTTGGGCATACATAGTGGACGGCCTCAGTGCTATTAGTTCTATGTTACTAAATTTGCGCATGTACACACCTGTTAGTATCAATTTGCTATCATCCAAACACTGTCGCTATGTTGTTGTAGTTATATTTACCTTCCTCATAAAATGTTCAATTTGTTATTTATTGTACATGAGTAAGAACTTGTAGCATCGTTGTAGTTAATTATAGCTTTTGATGTTCCAGAATTTGGTTGTTGTCTCAATACCAATTATTTCATTTGCACATTGACCTTTTTGAGAAGATATGACATAATTAACATGTTTCTTCAGTTTTTCAAAATAAGCATAGGTGATTTTCTATATTTCTATAAACCCATTTCCCCTACAATTGTTACTGATCTAGTTTTAAATATTATAGGATGAACGGAAGTGTTCTTACTTGGAGTGGGTTTATCAAGAGTGGCCACAGTCTTTGAAGATGTGCCTAGCGAAGCTCTGGAGCATGTATGAGGAAGAGAACACACGTAGGCTTAGAGAAAGTATTGTCAACGCTGAAGCATATTTCAAGATGGGGGATACAAAGTTGAAGGTAGAGAATGAGCTCAGATTTTTTAAATCAGACTTTGCTAAGATGGTGTTGGCGAAGGAGGAGGCACTTTCCCAATTGGCCCGTGCAAAAGGGTTCTTACTGAACTGAAAGCAGAGGTGGATAAGACGAGCCTGGATAATCTCGATTAGGGAAATGAATATATTGTTCTTATGAAGTTGAACTAGCTATATGTTGTAGTGTGCTGTTTTCATGTAGCTACCGTACTGTGATGTTATAATATATTTATGTGTCTGATATGAAATTGGCAAACAACTATTCGATATGAAATATGAATTTGCGTAATACTTGAATTATTAATTGTAAACTAATAAACCTGCTAAATGTGTCATGGATATTTGCAAATGGTTCTAGAAGTAAAAGCGCTTGTGATAGATAGCCCAATACCACACGGTTTTCTTCATCAAATTGTGTGTGATATAGTTGATAAAAGCAAACAGTTAAGCATGGCAAACCGTGTATGATAGTTACACCTTTCACACACGAGCCTACACATAAAACTGTGTGGGATATACATACAAACAGAAACGTTTTCCCTGGATTGACTGTGTGGGATGTACATAAGAACGAAAACCTATTCCTTGGATTGACTGTGTGTGATATACATACCTACGGAAATGTTTTTCTGGGAGTCACCGTGTGGGATGTACATACCTACGAAAATGATTTTCTCGGATTACCATGTGGGCTGTACATACCTACGGAAATGATTGGGTTTCGATGCCTCGCCCGATCGCACACGGCCCCAGCCTGGGTCCTAGGAGGGCCTATCCCCGATGATTTCTTGGTCGTGTGCGAAGGACACCCTATCGCACATACTCACTTGGCGACAGTTCCAAATGCCATCGCGGAAATGGGTTAAAAACCGTTTGTTTGGGACCGACGTGCACCAGTGCACTTATATCTTTTTAGAGCACGGTGGTGGTTTTATTTTATAGAAATTATTGATCTCTCATGCTTCACTTATATTATTTTGAGAGTCTTTTAGAACAGCATGGTAATTTGCTTTGGCTATAAAATTAGTCGTAATATGATGGGCATCCAAGATGGGTATAATAAAAACTTTCAGATAAAGTGCATTGAATACTATGAGAAGTTTGATTCCTTATGATTGTTTTGAGATATGAAGATGGTGATATTAGTCATGCTAGTTGAGTAGTTGTGAATTTGAGAGATACTTGTGTTAAATTTTGTGATTCCCATAGCATGCACGTATGGTGAACCATTATGTGATGAAGTCGGAGCATGATTTATTTTTTGATTGTCTTCCTTATGAGTGGCGGTCGGGGACGAGAGATGGTCTTTTCCTACCAATATATCCCCCTAGGAGCATGCGTGTAGTACTTTCTTTTGATAACTAATAGATTTTTGTAATAAGTATGTGAGTTCTTTATGACTAATGTTGAGTCCACGGATTATACACACTCTCACCCTTCCACCATTGCTAGCCTCTCTAGTACCGCGCAACTTTCGCTGGTACCATAAACCCACCATTTACCTTCCTCAAAACAACCACCATCCCTACCTATTGTGGCATTTCCATAGCCATTCCGAGATATATTGCCATGCAACTTTCCACCTTTCCGTTTATTATGACATGCTTTATCATTGTCATATTGCTATGCATGATCATGTAGTTGACATCATATTTGTGGCAAAGCCACCTTCATAATTCTTCCACACATGTCACTCTTGATTAATTGCACATCCCGATACACCATCGGAGGCATTCACATAGAGTCATATTTTTTTCTCAGAATCGAGTTGTAATTCTTGAGTGGTAAGTAAATAAAAGTGTGATGGTCATCATTATTAGAGCATTGTCCCATGTGAGGAAAGGATGATGGAGACCATGATTCCCCCATAAGTCGGGATGAGACTCTGGAGGAAAAAAGGCCATAAAAATGGAGAAAGGCCCGAATAAAATAGAAAAATGAGAGAAAAAGAGAGAAGGGGCAATGCTACTGTCCTTTTTCCACACTTGTGCTTCAAAGTAACACCATGATCTTCATGATAGAGAGTATCCTATGTTGTCACTTTCATATACTAGTGGGAATATTTCATTATAGAACTTGGCTTCACTAGTAGAAAACAGGGCTTTGGTCCTAGCCGGGTCAGCCCATTAGTCCCGGTTCAGTCCAGAACCGGGACCAATGTGGGCATTGGTCCCGGTTCGTGAGCCCAAGGGGCCGGCCGGGCCACGTGGGCCATTGGTCCCGGTTCATCTGGACCTTTTGGTCCCGGTTGGTGGGATGAACCGGGACCAATGGGCTTCGCTCCTGGCCCACCACCATTGGTCCCGGTTGGTGGCTTGAACCGGGACCAAAGGCTCCCCTTTAGTCCTGCCTCATGTCGCCAACCGGGACCAATGAGATGCCTATATATACCCCTCGCTCGCGAGCAGAGCACCCCAGTGCTCTGTTTTTCTCTAGCCGAGGGGGAGAGGGCTTGGTGGTGCTCTAGCTCACCTCCTATGCACACAAGGTGTTCGGTGGAATGCCCAAGCCACACTACTTAAGCTTTCTCCTCTCCAAGCTCGACCTCCAAGCTCCATTTTCAATAATATTTGCCTAGGTTTAGCGGTCCGTCACGCCCCGTCCCCGTCTTCACCGCCGTCGATCACCCGCGCCGAGCTCATCGCCGGCACCACCGTGGCGAGCCTCTTGTTCTTATCTTCCTTCTGAAAGGAAAAATATTCTTACTTGTATTTTTACATAGATACTTGTATTATTTTCTTACTTTTATTATTGCATCTTATATAGTGCGATGGTTTTGGTATCCGCCCCCGTCGGCCCTCGTCCTGTCTATGATTCGGATGTGGTATATATATTATCTTTATAACTGTGGGTTCATTTATTGTTTATGAAAATTATGCCGACCAACGTGACATAGATTTTATTTATGTAGGATGTATGTGAATCGGAAATGCCAACCGACCCTATTGTCGAGAGGTCAAATTTAGTTTAAGAAGAAAACAATTTGTTGAAGGAAAAAATAAAAAAATTGAGGAGGAGAAGATGATATTGGAGTTGCATGTTGCGGATGTCGTCGATGATCACAAGATCAAGATGGATGCAATGCGCTTGAAGATTAGAAAGATTAGAAAATATGCCATTCATACCAAGGCTTGGTATCATTATGCCGTTGGATCAATTGTTACCTTGGTTGCGATTATGATCGCATTTGTTTTCGCATTGAAATGTTTTACATAGTTTCAATGTATGGTTTAATTAATTAGATGCTCTGGAGAGCTATATGTTGTTAGATGAGAACTATGTATGCACTTTGGTTTTAATGTGATGATGAACTTCTATTAATTTGGACACTTAATTATATATAATGCACGCAGATGAACCGGAATGGATGTACGGTGACAGACACACCCGCGAGTACATTAAGGGCGTGCATGAGTTTCTCGATGCGGCTGAGGCAAACAAGCAGAATGGTTTTATGTGTTGTCCATGCACTGAATGTGGGAATACGAGGTCTTACTCTAACCGGAAAATCCTTCAGTCCCACCTGCTTGACAAGGGTTTCATGCCACACTATAATGTTTGGACGAGGCACGGAGAAATAGGGGTTATGATGGAAGACAGTGAAGAAGAAGAGTACGATGACAACTATGTGCCCCCTGAATACGGTGATGCTGCAATGGGGGGAGCTGGTGAAGATCAAGAGGAGCCAGACGATGTGCCCAATGATGCTGCAACGGGTGAAGCTGCTGAAGATCAAGAGGAACCAGACGATGTGCTCGATGATGATGATCTCCGCCGGGTCATTGTCGATGCAAGGACGCAATGCGAAAGTCAAAAGGAGAAGCTGAAGTTCGATCGCATGTTAGAGGATCACAAAAAAGGGTTATACCCCAATTGCGAAGATGGCAACACAAAGCTCGGTACCGTACTGGAATTGCTGCAGTGGAAGGCAGAGAATGCTGTGGCTGACAAAGGATTTGAGAAGCTACTGAAAATATTGAAGAAGAAGCTTCCAAAGGATAACGAATTGCCCGACAGTACATACGCTGCAAAGAAGGTCATATGCCCTCTAGGATTGGAGGTGGAGAAGATACATGCATGCCCTAATGATTGCATCCTCTACCGCGGTGCATACAAGGATCTGAACGCATGCCCGGTATGCGGTGCATTGTGGTATAAGATCAGACGAGATGACCCTGGTAATGTTGACGGCGAGCCCCCCAGGAAGAGGGTTCCTGCGAAGGTGATGTGGTATGCTCCTATAATACCACGGTTGAAACGTCTGTTCAGAAACGAAGAGAATGCCAAGTTGATGTGATGGCACAGTGAGAACCGAAAGAAAGATGGGAAGTTGAGAGCACCCGCTGACGGGTCGCAGTGGAGAAAAATCGAGAGAAAGTACTAGGATGAGTTTGCAAAGGACCCAAGGAATGTATGGTTTGCTTTAAGCGCGGATGGCATTAATCCTTTCAGGGAGCAGAGCAGGAATCACAGCACCTGGCCCGTGACTCTATGTATGTATAACCTTCCTCCTTGGATGTGCATGAAGCGGAAGTTCATTATGATGCCAGTTCTCATCCAAGGCCCTAAGCAACCTGGCAACGAAATTGATGTGTACCTAAGGCCATTAGTTGAAGAACTTTTACAGCTGTGGAATGGAAATGGTGTACGTACGTGGGATGAGCACAGACAGGAGGAATTTAACCTTAAGGCGTTGCTGTTCGTGACCATCAACGATTGGCCCGCTCTCAGTAACCTTCCAGGACAGACAAACAAAGGATACCACGCATGCACGCACTGTTTAGATGACACTGAAAGTATATACCTGGACAAATGCAGGAAGAATGTGTACCTGGGCCATCGTCGATTTCTTCCGACCAACCATCAATGTCGAAAGAAAGGCAAGCATTTCAAATGCGAGGCAGATCACCGGAAGAAGCCCGCCATGCGCACCGGTGATCACGTGCTTGCTATGGTCAATGATTTACACTACGTAATCTTTGGAAAGGGTCCCGGTGGACTAGCTGTTCCGAATGACGCTGAGGGACACGCACCCATGTGGAAGAAGAAATCTATATTTTGGGACCTACCCTACTGGAAATACCTAGAGGTCCGCTCCTCAATCGACGTGATGCACGTGACGAAGAACCTTTGCGTGAACCTGCTAGGCTTCTTGGGCGTGTATGGGAAGACAAAAGATACACCTGAGGCATGGGAGGACCTGCAAGGTTTGCACAAAAAAGACGGCATGCCTCCGAAGCAGTATAAAGGTCCTGCCAGCTACGCTCTTACGAAAGAAGAGAAAGAAATCTTCTTTGAATGCCTGCTCAGTATGAAGGTCACGACTGGCTTCTCGTCGAATATAAAGGGAATAATAAATATGCCAGAGAAAAAGTTTCAGAACCTAAAGTCTCATGACTGCCACGTGATTATGACGCAACTGCTTCCGATTGCATTGAGGGGGCTTCTACCGGAAAATGTCCGATTAGCCATTTTGAAGCTATGTGCATTCCTCAATGCAATCTCTCAGAAGGTGATCGATCCAGAAATCGTACCAAGGCTAAGGAGTGATGTGGCGCAATGTCTTGTCATTTTCGAGCTGGTGTTCCCACCATCCCTCTTCAATATCATGACGCACGTCCTAGTTCATCTAGTCGACGAGATTGTCATCCTGGGGCCCGTATTTCTACACAATATGTTCCCCTTTGAGAGGTTCATGGGAGTCCAAAGAAATATGTCCGTAACCGCGCTAGGCCAAAAGGAAGCATCTCCATGGGCCATCAAACAGAGGATGTTATCGGGTTTTGTGTTGACTTCATTCCTGGCCTTAAGAAGATAGGTCTCCCTAACACTACAACAAAATTGACATACTGTGACGAAAATCCTCGTGACGATGGTGGACAACGTCACCTAAATGCCTAATGTGTGATGTTCTCATAGGTGGCGTCAACAATGACCGCAAATTGGTGACGTTAGACGTCACTGGGATGCCTCGGCCTTTCAGCACACCTGGTTGCCAATTTCTGTGATGATTTGGTATTTCGTATGACGAACTAGCTGGAGTCATCGAATACTACAAATGTGTGCTGATCATTTTTTGGTCATGTAGCGTCTAGCACTGGGACCCACCATAGCTAGTTCAGGGGTTATCGAGAGGTAGGAGCCATGCGTCGATTTTGGCAGTGGGACCCGCCACCATTTTTTGAAAGCCAATTTATCGTTGTAATTATTTTATTTTATCTAATATAAGTAGGTAGTGGCCATGGAAATACTTATGAGTATTATATTCTTAAAAAGGGAAGACCTTGTTTTGTTCCTTTTTAGATGGTTTTTTGTTCTTTCTAATATAAATAGGTAGTGGCTCGACCAAAAATGTAATCAGGCATTAAAAATATAAATTTTAAAACAATTTTTTTTGTTTGGCAGTGTATATGCTGAAAACTTCAATTGGGCGCTCGTGAGCTAATTTTGTTTCGTTCTGTCTCATAAGTTAAAATGGAAATAGAAGAGTTGATGACATCTTACTTTTTTTTATTCTTATCTATAAACAGTCTGGAGAAAAAATTTGAATGAGGCGCTCGTGAGATCATATTGTTTCGTTCTATCTATAAAAACTAAAAATAAGACAGGAGAGCCGATGCCAAAAGGATTATTATAGGAGTTAGAACCGGCATTAGGAAAGAGTACGGACGCTATACAAATCGTGCTATCATATCCTTGGACTATACGTTGCCATTAGGAAAGACTTTGGAGGCTACACAAATCGTGATATCATATTGTTGGACTACACGCCTGGGCGTGTGTGACTATATCTGTAGTTTTTTTAAGGGAGACTATATCTGTAGTTTTTTTAAGGAGTAGATCAGATGTTTTCCTAAAAAAAAAAAGAAATCTTCCCAACTTACCAATTTTATTTACACAAGCAGTTAAAATAATCACTCATTTGAATTTTGTTTTTTCCAGATCACATACTTAAGATCCCTCTATACAATTTTCGACATATTTATTTACAGCTATCCCAAAAAAACATGAAAAATACCACATCATATTGTTCATGTAAGATTTACTTTTTAATAATCATTTTATACTTATTTTGAATTAAATGAATTACATAATATTAAGTGGAAAATAAATTATGAAAATACACCATCTCCTAGCAAAAAAACCTCCTTTCCCTCCACCCACGTACTATTTTCCCTTCACTTTTATATATTTTTTCCCGTCTTCACCCTGTGTCCCCACCAGTCAAAGATCCAGCCAAAAATTATCCTTCTATTTCCCCGCGAACAGGCGCCGCTAAAAGCCACCGCCCACCCGGGAATTTTTCTCGTCAGATTCAATCGACACCATGACTGCGGCGATCAGGGCCGACAGATTGGGGGTGGCCGCCCCGCCGTCCGAGCTCGGATCCACCAACATCAACCATCCCCGTGAGCACTCCGCTATATCCCCCCTGATTTCAGCGACCGGCGACGGCGGATTGGACGAGGCCGCCCGACCGGCCGAGCACGGATCCACTGCATCAACCGGCGACAGTGGATTGGAGGCCGGCCCACCCGGCTCTCTTTCCCGAACGATTGCAGCGATCGGCGGCAGCTCACGGTAAATTTCTTATCCCGCCCTCCTCATACCCCAAGCTCTAGACGTAGGGGATCATCAGGGAAGCGATTTGGGGGATAAAAGCACCCGCAGGTGTGAGACTTCTTTACATGTCTGAATACAACGACCGTGTGGCAAATCCAATAACTCTGTAAGATTTACTTGGTCTTTATTCAGTTGTCATGAGATTTCCTGTAATACAACGACCGTGTCCCTGTTTGTGGCTCTGCCACCCCATAAAAGTCTTTACCTAGGATCGTCATAACTGAATAAAGATTGAGTCTGCTCTTGTTCTTGATACAATATATTACCATATGTTGTTCACAATGTATGTTCTTTATTTCGAATTCTAGATAAAGACTGAGTCTGCACTTCTTCTTGTTCAAAACTGAATAAAGAGTGACTCTACACTTGTTTGAAATTGAATAAAGACTGAGTCTATGAGTCTGCACTTCTTCTTGTTCAAAACTGAATAAAGAGCGACTCTGCACTTGTTTGAAACTGAATAAAGACTGAGTCTATGAGTTTGCACTTCTTCTTGTTCAAAACTGAATAAAGAGCGACTTTGCACTTGTTTGAAACTGAATAAAGACTGAGTCTATGAGTTTGCATTTGTTCTTGTTTAACTGAATTCTGGACACTCCATATTTGCAAGTATGTTATTTATTTCGATCTGTTCTACAACCCTCAAAAGCATCATACAGTAATGTATTTGCCATCTCAAATTATACAAACATCAATTCTATGCTTAAGTATAAAGGAACACACGAACTACTTGTTAGGAGAGCTGCGTGTTCACAACTGTTTTACACAATCTAGCTTTTTTTTCTCTACTAGTAATGATGGCCAGGTTTCAAGAGATAATTTAATGTAATCATGTACGTTACATTTACTCCTCCAAACAAGTTTAAGCAGATTTCAGTCATGCAGTAATGATGGCCACCAGTTCTGGAGAATGATATGCATAGAAGTGAATATCTTGCGGAACAAAAATGCAAGGGTGAGGCGTATTTGAAGGAAAGGGATGCTAGGATTGCGGAACACAAGGCTGTGGAGAGGGAGTATCTTAAAGACATAAAAAGCTTAGCTCGTAGCCTTGTATACCCTAGTGCCTCTAATGTGCAACCGATACAAAATGCACGAGCTGCTGATGATCGCAGTGACTCAGAGTATGAACCAGATGCTGAAGAGGAGGCCCATGGAGAGGAAGAGGATTTGAGAGATGAAGAAGAGGAGGTACATTGTGGATTCACTTGCTCTAATTTCACCTTGCTTGTATCATGTGTATGCCACTGTGCACTATGCGTACTCAAAGATTTATTCACATTTTTTCCCTCCACTTTTCCTAATTAATCTAGATGATGACATCTCTGTTCACTGCATTCCTATTTGAACCTCTGTTGACATTGCATAAGTTTGTGTTGACTAACTGCCTTGTTTTACTCACTTGTTTGACCCAGGCACCTGAAGGTTCTACCATGCCAAAAACGAAAAAGCATGTCAGATGCAAAAACAGTGCAGCTGCTACCTCAAGAATAACAAGATCTAGAGCTACCAGAACAACCGAGTCTTTTGAAGCTACAAACCATCAAGAACAGTCTGCACCAAACCCAACAAACACATCACCTCACCTAACTTCTAAGGATAGCAACTCGCCTGATGCATATTCAGGGGTACAAGGTTCTCAAGACATGATAGGCACATCTGGACAATCAGTTAACATTATTAGATTACAAGACCAAGGTATATGCGACATCATCGCTTCACCCCTTCTATTTTCCACTTTAAATTGTAACCTTCTAATTTATCTGCCAACTTGTAATGTAGATGCATTGGCATGCTCCACTGGTCCAACTGACCCGCGTCCGTCAAGGAGAGGTCGTGGACGTAGACCAACCATGGGGCATGGGCTTCAGGAGTATGCAAACAGAAATGGAGGGAGGAAAATGCGTATTGATTATGCTTGATATCCTTTTGGCGATCTTCCTGTAAGCAAGCTATTGGTTATGCATATTTTAAAACATTATAAGTTATTCTTGGGTTTACTGTTTTATTGGCCCATGGACATGCTTGCCTTGAAATTTAATAATGTACTTCTCTATTTCAAATCGATACCCTTGTACCTTGTTATCTTGTCTGTTTTCATCTCAATATGATGCAATGTTGCTGTGTTTTTTGATTTATAGGCATCGAGAGGAGTTAGCCGCAAGACTTGAAGAACAAGAGAGAGCATTTGAAGAGATACAAAAGAAGCAGCAAGAAGAATTGGAAGCTCTAAAGAAGATCCAGCAATAGAAGAATGAAGCCTGGACAAAGAAGCAAAAGGAGACTGATAATCTGCTTGATTTTCTCTTCAGGGCTCAAGCAACTCAGCAAGCAACTCAACAGTCCTAGTCCAAACCAGATGGTTCATGAATGCCATCCTTACATTGTAATCATCAGGATAACATATCTCTTTAGTTAATATTAATTTTCATCTTGTCTATTATATGTGTCAAACTTGAGTCAGTTTTGTACTGTCATTTTGTTTACAGAATGATTTGGCTGAGATGATTTCATATATAATATGATTTGACTTTCATATCAATTTATGATGTGATTTTTCTCTTTAACTTTTTCATACAATCTGATGTGATGTGATGTGAATTAAATACTTATTTTCATCATAATTTAGATTCGAAAGAAAGTAATTATTTTTTGATGATGTCATTTTCATCCATAATAAAAGTAGTGGCACTAGTAGTGGGATAGCCTATCGGGTGTTGATGTGGCATAAAGTTAGTGACGTTGCCTCATCACAGAATATGGTACAATATGGCATATGTTCTCCTAAAATGTGACGATAATTGACTGTCATGGAAATAGCTAGTCGATGACGTTCTATATAATGTCACCGAAGGTCCCAATTTTGATGATGTTTTTGTGCGTGCGCCGTCACTAGGAGTAATCCGTGACGGGGATTCCGTGACGATGCTTGTGACGCCCATAAAATGTCACCGGGGGGTAACTTGTGACGTTATTAGCTATTCGATGACATATTTTAGCTCGTCATAGTAGGCCCGATCTCTTGTTGTGTAAATCGCGGTATGAGGGGAGACTGACTGGAAAAGGCACTCTTGGAAGAGACTCAATAATATGCAGGGACGGATATTCTTGGTCTCAAGCACACTACACAGTTCTACAGAACTCTACCTTGATGACCCCGTATGTCAATGAACACAAGAACAGTCTGCGCTCCAAACACCCGGAGCAGTGCGACAACTGGATTACATGTGAACACATCAGGACTTTCAGCAGTTGGTTGGAAACACGTCTCAGAGGTGACAACACTGTTTGTGATGAGTTGTACTTGTTGTCCAGGGGACCATCTTTGACTGTATTGACTTACAAAGGATACGAGATAAATGGGAATACATTTTACACGATCGCCGAAGATCAAAAGAGCACCAACCAAAACAGCGGTGTCCGCTTTGATGCAGCAACCGAGAGCGGAAAGGACACATATTATGGTTACATAGTGGACATATGGGAACTTGACTACGGACCTGATTTTAAGGTCCCTTTGTTTAAGTGCAAATGGGTCAATCTGTTAGCCGGCGGGGTACAGGTAGACCCACAGTACGGAGTGACAACAGTGGATCTGAAAAATCTTGGGTACACTGACGAACCGTTCGTCCTAGCCAATGATATGGCACAGGTTATCTATGTGAAGGACATGTCTACCAAACCGAGAAAAAGAAAAGATAAGGAAGTGAATACATCATACGATGAGCCAAAGCGCCACATAGTTCTTTCAGGAAAAAGGGACATCCTAGGAGTGGACGGCAAGACAGACATGTCTGAAGATTATGAAAAGTTTCATGAAATTCCTCCCTTCAATCAAGGCTGACCCAAGCATCCTGATAAACAATGAAGATTATCCATGGTTACGGCGCAATAAGCAAATGACACAAGCGAAGAAAAAGTGAAGACTTTCTCCCGCAACTATTATGATGATACCATGCCAACTTTGTAACACACGAACATGCTACCATTGTCCGTTTTGTACATGCACATGCTATGTGGGTGAAATTATGATACCATCCGAACTTTCAACTTTTTCAGAGTTCATTTGAAATGCTTTCATGTCTTATGGTTCAAGGTTTTATGTGTTGAGGCAAATGGATCAATATTTCAGGAGGCGGGGTACAGGTTGACCCACAGTACGGTATGACAACGGTGGATCTAAACAATCTTGGGTACACAGACGAACCATTCGTCCTAGCCAATGATGTGGCGCAGTTATTGTACAAAACTTTGATACTTCGAAAGTGATTGTCCATTTTGTACACGAAGTGCATCAAGTTTTTGTCGTAACCCTCTCTACTTTTTGGAACATGCTATGTGGGTGAAATGATGATACCATGCCAACTTTCAACCTTTTCAGAGTTCATTTTAAATGCTTTCCAATTTCAGGGTCATTTACCTCAAAGAATGAATTAATAGCAAACAGAATGAACTACAAAACTTTTATGAAAATAAAAACAATCAATTAAAATATTATGTTATGATCAACTAAAATAAAACTATAATATTCTTCAATAGCAAAAATAATATAATTTTTGTGACCTAAAATCAAACTATAAGTATTTAATTGTAAGTATAAATAAAAATTAAATAGCAAAAAAGAAAAAAAATTCTATTTTTATAGTAAAGTTATTCATAAACTAGTGATTCACACAAATTTTAAAAAATACAAATTTAAACTATTCAAAATTTTAAAACTAATGGCACTAACAGAAAGTTTATAATTTTTGTGACCTAAAAAATCAAAAAGAAATCACTAAAAAACTATAAGTATTTAGTTGTAAGTATAAATAAAAAATAAATAGAAAAAAAATCTATTTTTATAGTAAAGTTATTCATAAACTAGTGATTCACACAAATTTTTAAAAATTCAAATTTAAACTATTCAAAATTTAAAACTAATGGCACTAACAGAAAGTTTATAATTTTTGTGACCTAAAAGCAAAAGGAAATCACTAAAAAACTGTAAGTATTTAGTTTTAAGTAGAAATAAAAAAATAAAAAAATAAAAAAATGTAGAAATAAAAAAGAAAAAACCAAAAAATGCCACCTACTGGGCCTCCACGGCCTGAATA
This sequence comes from Triticum urartu, assembly GCF_003073215.2. NCBI lineage: Eukaryota > Viridiplantae > Streptophyta > Magnoliopsida > Poales > Poaceae > Triticum > Triticum urartu. The sequence goes on along the minus strand of NC_053028.1, from coordinate 93,568,550 downwards.
CGACTAGAAACCCTACATGGGCAAGGATTAGGACCGCAGAAGGCCCAATAGGCCCACAGGCAGTAGCAAGTTTAGGCCCGAAAGCCTGCATAAGAGAGGAGCTCGAATGGGGAAGCACACCAGTGCTTATAAACAAGTGCCGGCGCCCTTCAGCTAGCGAGGTGGGACTAAACTTTCGGCCGCGCCAGCGCCAGCACAAGGCCATTGGTCCCGGTTGGAGGCACCAACCGGGACCATAGGGGGGGCATTGGTACCGTTTCGTGGCACCAACCGGGACGATTGCCCCCAAATGGTCCCGGTTCGAGCCACCAACCGGGACCAAAGGCCTCTGCTTCCTGCCCTTTTGGCTGCTGAAAAGAGACCTTTGGTCCCGGTTGGTGGCTCCAACCGGGACCATAGGTAGGCATTCGTCCCGGTTCATGCCACGAACCGGGACCATTGCTCTGGGTATATAAGGTAGCACTTGTGAAAATTTCGCCAACCACTCCCATTCCCCCCCGACGCCGCCAGGCCGTTCGTCGTTGTCATCGCCGCCCCGAGCCCGTCGTCGCCTGCTCCCCGTCACCCCGCGCCGCCGCAGGCCTTCTCCCGGTCGCTGCGTGCGCCGTCGCCGGCCTCCTCCTCGTCGCTGCGTGCGCTATCTCCGGCCCCCTCCCCGTTGCCCCGCGCCGCATCGCCGGCCTCCCCCGCGCCGTCGCCGGCCTCCTTCCCCGCCCCCGGCCTCCTCCCCGTCGCGCCCCCAGTGAGCTCCCCCCCTTCCCATCGATCCCTGTCGCTCTGACCATCGCCGCCGCCGCCGCTGCTCTCTGTGTGATAAATTTTTTCATATGTGTATATGTATATGCTCATATGTATTTGGATTTGGCTATGTATGTATGTATATGCTCATATGTATTTGGATTTGGCTATGTATGTATGTATATGCTCATATGTATGTATGTATGTATATGCTCTCTGTATATGGATTTGGCTATGTATATGCTCTCTGTATATGCTCATATGTATGTATGTTCATATAGCATTTTTTCTATATATGAATTATTTTTTTGTTCATGGATATATGCTAAAGAAAACGAGGGGGGTGATAGATGATGATGAGGGGTCGAGAGGGGGACGAGAGGTCGAGAGGGGTCGAGGGGAGAAAAAAATGTTATCCAGGACGAGGGTCGTCGAGGGGTCGAGAGAGGGACGAGGGGTCGAGAGGGGTCGAAAGAAGAGGAGGAGAGGAAGAAGAGGAGAAATAAATAAGAAGAAGAAAAAAGAAGAAAAAGAAGAGGAGAAGAAGAAAGGAATAGTGGAGAAGAAGAGAAAATAGAATAGAAAGGAATAGTGGAGAAGAAGAGAAAATAGAATATATTCTATTTTTTCTTCTTCTCCACTATTCCTTTCTTCTTCTCCTCTTTTTTTTCTTCTTTTTTTTCTTCGATCTTCTCCTCTAGCTATTCCTTTCTTTTTCTCCTCTTTCTTCTTCTTCTTCTTCTTCTTCTTCTTCTTCTTCTTCTTCTTCTTCTTCTTCTTCTTAATTTTTATCGGGAACGAGGGTGTTGAGCATCGCCGAGGGGTCGAGGGTCGGGAACTAGGGCAGAGGGTCGAGGGTCGTTAAGGGGTCAAGGGTCGAGGGTTTCAGGGTCGTGGGTTCGAGGGTTCTATAGGGTCGAGGGATCGAGGGTCGAGGGTTCCAGGGTCGTCTAGGGGTCGAGGGTTCCAGGGTCGTCGAGGGTTCGAGGGGTTGAGGATCACCGAGGGGTCGAGAGAGGTTTCCTAGTGTCAAAGTATTGAAGAAATCCATGGCTTCATCATTAGCCGGAAGTAACCAGGGCATGACGAAGTCCTCCAAAGTTATTTTGGAATGGTGTCCCGAATAGGATAATTTGCCTTTTTGTATGAATTTCAGCAAAGGCCTTCCAAATAACGATATTTGGAAGGTTCTTGCTGAACTTTGTACCAAAAAGCGAATTATCCTATCTAGGACTCCGTTCCAAAATAACTTTGGAGAGCTTCGTACCATCATGCACCTCTTACTTTCGCCTAATGATGAAGACATGGTTTTGTTGAATCCATTGACACTAGGCAACCTCCCGACCCCTCGGCGATCCTCTCGAACATGAGAGGAAGAAGAGGATCGCCGAGGGGTCGAGGGTTCCAGGGTCGTCGAGGGTTCGAGGGGTCGAGGATCGCCGAGGGGTCGAGAGAGAGATTTCCTAGTGTCAAAGTATTAAAGAAATCCATGGCTTCATCATTAGCCAGAAGTAACCAGGGCATGACGAAGTCCTCCAAAGTTATTTTGGAATGGTGTCCCGGATAGGATAATTTGCCTTTTGTATGAATTTCAGCAAAGGCCTTCCAAATAACGATGTTTGGAAGGTTCTTGCTGAACTTTGTACCAAAAAGTGAATTATCCTATCTAGGACTCCGTTCCAAAATAACTTTGGAGAGATTCGTACCATCATGCACCTGTTACTTTCGCCTAATGATGAAGACATGGTTTTGTTGAATCCTTTGACACTAGGCAACCTCCCGACCCCTCGGCGATCCTCTCGAACACGAGAGGAAGAAGTGGATCGCCGAGGGGTCGAGAGAGAGATTTCCTAGTGTCAAAGTATTGAAGAAATCCATGGCTTCATCATTAGCCAGAAGTAACCAGGGCATGACGAAGTCCTCCAAAGTTATTTTGGAATGGTGTCCCGAATAGGATAATTTGCCTTTTTGTATGAATTTCAGCAAAGGCCTTCCAAATAACGATATTTGGAAGGTTCTTGCTGAACTTTGTACCAAAAAGCGAATTATCCTATCTAGGACTCCGTTCCAAAATAACTTTGGAGAGCTTCGTACCATCATGCACCTGTTACTTTCTCCTAATGATGAAGACATGGTTTTGTCGAATCCTTTGACACTAGGAAACCTCCCGACCCCTCGGCGATCCTCTCGAACATGAGAGGAAGAAGAGGATCACCGAGGGGTTGAGGGTTCCAGGGTCGTCGAGGGTTCGAGGGGTCGAGGATCGCCCAGGGGTCGAGAGAGAGATTTCCTAGTGTCAAAGTATTGAAGAAATCCATGGCCTCATAATTAGCCAGAAGTAACCAGGGCATGACGAAGTCCTCCAAAGTTATTTTGGAATGGTGTCCTGGATAGGATAGTTTGCCTTTTTGTATGAATTTCAGCAAAGGCCTTCCAAATAACGATATTTGGAAGGTTCTTGCTGAACTTTGTACCAAAAAGCGAATTATCCTATCTAGGACTCCGTTCCAAAATAACTTTGGAGAGCTTCGTACCATCATGCACCTGTTACTTTCTCCTAATGATGAAGACATGGTTTTGTCGAATCCTTTGACACTAGGAAACCTCCCGACCCCTCGGCGATCCTCTCGAACATGAGAGGAAGAAGAGGATCACCGAGGGGTTGAGGGTTCCAGGGTCGTCGAGGGTTCGAGGGGTCGAGGATCGCCCAGGGGTCGAGAGAGAGATTTCCTAGTGTCAAAGTATTGAAGAAATCCATGGCCTCATAATTAGCCAGAAGTAACCAGGGCATGACGAAGTCCTCCAAAGTTATTTTGGAATGGTGTCCTGGATAGGATAGTTTGCCTTTTTGTATGAATTTCAGCAAAGGCCTTCCAAATAACGATATTTGGAAGGTTCTTGCTGAACTTTGTACCAAAAAGCGAATTATCCTATCTAGGACTCCGTTCCAATATAACTTTGGAGAGCTTCGTACCATCATGCACCTGTTACTTTCGCCTAATGATGAAGACATGGTTTTGTTGAATCCTTTGACACGAGGAAACCTCCCGACCCCTTGGCGATCCTCTCGAACATGAGAGGAAGAAGAGGATAAAAAAAGAAGAGGAAGAAGAAGAAAAAAGAGGAGAAGAAAGAATAGAGGAGTTCTTCTCCTCTATTATTTCTTCTCCTCTTTTTTTCTTCTTCTTCCTCTTTTTTATCGGGAACGAGGGTCGTCGAGGGACATAGATGTAGTGTCGTCGTTGTCGATATATACCCCCTCCCGATAGCTTCAACACGTGGGGGGGGGGGTCGATATTACCCCCTCGTTGAAGCGTTCTCGAGGCCACCCCAAACCCTTGAAGCGTTGTCGAGGCCACCCCAAACCCTAGAGAAGCAGCGTCGAGGACACTAATTAATATATATGATTCCTTACTATGATTAGGTAGCTAGTTCTATGTTTGCCACTAATATATCCATCTGTCATGTTTGAATTATAATTGCCATGTTGTAAATATTTGTAGAAACTATGGACACCGCCCGAGACGAAGTAAAAGAAGCGTTGTTGAGGGACATAATCACAGAAGGAAGTGATGCCGTCTCGTTGTTTCTCAACGACACCGATGTTCTGAAAGGAGAGGGTGAAGAAGCTGGCTACGGTGACCTAATGACGGTGCAAGAAGAAGAACATGAGGACGGCTCCAGTGACCCAATGTCGGTGCAAGAAGGAGACCGTGATGACGGCTCCGGTGACCGAACCGAGTCCGGCCAGGTATATATATTAGTTAAGCCTATGCTGACTAGCTGATTGATGCATTCATTGTTTTGGTATGTACACATATTAATTAAGTCTTTGTTCTTTTTTCTAGCCCTCCGGATCGAGCACAACTTCGGTAAAGAGACAAGGCCCGAAGAAAAAGTTGAGCTCGGATTAAAAGTTTGAGATCATAGCAATCGCGCCCGATGGCCAACCGATTGAACCCATCCGAACAAAGAACGCATTTGTTGCTCAGTGCGGGGTTCTGGTTAGGGACAAGATCCCGATAAGCATGCAGCAATGGTTTAAGCCGGCTACAGAAGACCCTGAGGTGTCTTATGTCAATGATATGCAGAAAAATGATCTTTGGACTGAGCTGAAGTCAAATTTCACCCTATGGCTAGAGGATAATCCAGAGAACCCAGTTAAAGAGCAATTAATCAAGTCTTTTGCTCTTAAGAGGATGGCAGAACTATTCAGGAGGTGGAAGAAAGAGCTGAATAAGTTTGTCGAAAATAATGAGACACCAGAATTTAAGGGCAGATATGAGAAGATCAGAGATCACTGGCCCGCATTTGTGGCCCACAAGACATCGGAAAAGAGTAAGAAGATATCGGTGACAAACAAGCAAAATGCTGCGGAGAAGAAGCTTCACCATCGCACGGGGTCAGGTGGCTACCTCGTAGCCCGGCCTAAGTGGGCCAAGACTGAGAATGATCTGGTTGATAAAGGGATCGAACCAGAGACAATTAACTGGCCAGACCGTTGCCGGACTTGGTTCTTTGGGGCTGGCGGAACCTTGGACCCTGTAACAGGGAAGTGCATTTGGACGAACGATCAAATGGACATACCAGTCAGGAAGCTTAAGCAGTATATCGAAGCAGCGCAGCAAGGGACGTTCTTTCCAGAAAGAGAGAACGACGAGCTCACAATGGCCCTCGGGAATCCTGAGCACCCTGGATGGAGACGAGGCATGCCAGGCTCCATTCTGTGGAAGGTTGGGTTTCCGAACGTAGGCGGTTACAAATCCCATGAGAGGACAAAAAAAGTGCAGTAGACCCAAATGCAGGCGCTGCAAGCAAGGGTAGACGCGATAGAGGAACGAGAAGCAAATCGCAGCAAACGTACTGCCGAAGCTTCCCCCGAAGCTACCCCGCCATCTCAGCACAGAAGCAGCGTGGCTTCCACCGAGCTGCTTCAGCCGGAGCATGCCTTGACGGCTCCTGTCAGCTATCCCGTGGATGCTATCACGGAGTCTCAAAGTTGCCACCTTATGACGCAATGGATGAATTTGAAGGTCAAGGCGGCTGTTGGCTCTGTTTATCCTACTGAAACCGGCGCAACTTTTCACTGCCGGCCGATTCCAGAAGGATATGCTAGGGTGATGGTGGATGAAATAATGGAGGGATTTGAGGACCTCCAGCTTGACCACCCTACCGGTGAAGGGGAGACTCGGCTGGGGTCTGCTCTGAAGACTCCATGCCTATGGCGGAAGGAGCTCATCAACCTTCTGAACTAGACGCCTCCGCCTCCTCCTCCTCCTCCGGCGAGTCAGGGCACTCTGCCTCCTCCTCCAGCGAGTGACGATCAGGGCACTCGACCGGCTCCTTCTCCAGCGCGTGGCGGCACTCCGCCTCCTTCTCCGCCTGCGCCGGCGTGCCCGAGCAGCCAGCCTCCTCCTTCTCTGCCTCGTCAGCAAGGGCGGAAGAGACCTGCCGCCGCTCCGGCTGCTCCGGCGCGTCGTAGTCCTTCTCCTCCGCCTCGTAAGCAAGTAAAGAAGACAACCGCTCTGTCTGCTCGGCCGGCGTCTAGCAGTACAGCCAGAGGCGGGAGGACATACAGATTCGGTCCTTCTCTGAAGACTCCAGAGAAGTTACCATACGAGAGGACCCCGGAGGAGAATGCCGAGATCGCACGAACCGAAGTGGATGACTGGTTTCAAGGGTTGAAAGCAAAGAGACATCCACTTCCGGAGGAGAAGGTAGATCCGGTGAAAGTGAAGCGCACTCTGGCTGCCCTGACAAAACCACCGAAGTCTCCGCCGAAAGGAAACTATGAGCGCATTATTGGAAAGGAATTTGCCGAAGCGGAGCGGTCGGGAAGTACTGTCAGTGATCAAAGGCTGAAAGAACGACAAGCTGGGAAACAAATTGCCCAGCTCGGCGAACAAGCGAAGCAATCGTGCCCCCCGCTCAAGGTGCCTAGCCACAACGTCGCTAATGATCCGAGGATGGTGCCCGGTTATAGCAATCTAGTAGATTACCTGCCCGACGATGTACATTATGAACCCATGGACGTGCAGATACAAAGATACGAGTACAGGAAGCCTCTCGTCAAAGATGAAAGATCTCTATCAACGATGATGCAAAGATTGCATGATTGGTACTTGAAAATCTGCAGAGACTCTGGGGGAGGAGTACTTTGTATGTGAAAGTTAAAAAGGAGCATGACCTTGTTGGAATTGAACTGTTGCCTGTTCCATTTGAGGAGTTCTATCAGTTTTTCAATCAATTGGCCCTCGATAAAACAACGGTCGCCTGCTACTGTCTGTAAGTAGTACTACTTCTGTCATTAAGTCTCTCTATATAGCTCAGCTCTTTCATTGCATGTATTTATAATCATCCTCACTATATTATGCAGATTGAAGATCGCCGAATTGAAGAAAAGACAAGTCGGTGATATTGGGTTCATTAACACATATCTCATAGATGCAACTCAGGTTAAATTTCATGCCGCAGCTACCGAGGCCAACTTACTATGACCGTTCGTAATAAATGAAAACAAAGATATAATACTCTTTCCTTACAACTTCAAGTGAGTGTTACTGTCTTGTGCGTATTCGGTTTCCCTTATATATTAGTCAAGGTTATAGTAATGTAATTGATGATTTATGCATGCGTGTGCAGTTTCCACTATATTCTCCTAGAGATTAAGCTTGAGCAAGGACTAGTAACCGTCTTAGACTCAAGACGAAAAGATCCCCAGGACTATGCAGACATGACTCAAATACTCGAGAAGTAAGTTAAATCGATCATTATCCACCATATCAGCAACTTTGTTCATTTCCTGATATATCAAGTAATTGTTTTCTTTATCCGGCAGGGTTTGGAGAAAATTCACCAGAAAAGCTCCGGGACTGCCGAAGGAGCTGCAATTTAGACACCCAAAAGTAAGTACTATAGTAGCATGTTCCGCGCATCTACTAGTCATTCAAGCGCTAGTTTCATAAATACCATTTGGCATTCTTGCTTATCAGTTTGATTGACCTCTATTTCTTGTAAAGTGGTTGTGGCAGGAACAAGGGAATGATTTCTGTGGATACTACGTTTGCGAGTCCATCCGCCACACGACCTGTGAGCGGGGCTACACTGACGAACAATATGAAGTACGTAAATAACAACATTCACAATTTTATTTTATTACCATCATTTGTGTTGAGTTTCATTCATATATATATATGTATTGACCCCCTTCTTTAAATTAGATGTTTTGGAAGCGGGATGAACTCCTAGCACCAGCTCGCATGCGAGCAATTCAGGAGGAATTGGCGGCATTCTTTCTTGACCACGTGATCCCTGAAGACAGAGAATTCTATGTGGACCCTGAGTCCGTATGATTATATTTGTAAGAGATAATTATTGTATATATGTAGCCGGTAGTGTCGGATAGATATACGAGAACTTGTTGTTCGACCAATCTCTCGGAGAAGGAGAGGTGGTCGATATCACTTCTCTCTGTATGCATATATGTTCATGACGATCTTTTGTTTCCTTCGTTTGCTTACTAGCTAGCTAGCGTGTCTAGTCCTCTCTATACGTATGTATAGTACGTAGCGTCGACCAAGCACGGACATAAGAGAGGACACTTCTCTCTATTAATTATAGCTAGCTAACACAATATATGAAACACCTAAATTAACCCCCCAAAACCCCCCAACCCCCCCCTTTCAAAAAAAACAAAAACCCTAGCCACAGAAATGCTGACGCATGGATGCCTATTGGTCCCGGTTGGTGCCACCAACCGGGACCAAAGGGTCTCCTGCCTGGGCTCCGCGCACAGGCCACGTGGAGGCCCATCTGTCCTGGTTTTGGATTGAGCCGGGACTAAAGGGACAGGGCATTATTACTGACCCTTTAGTCCCGGTTCCCGAACCGGGACAAAAGGCCCTTACGAACCGGGACAACAGGCCCTTTTTCTACCAGTGCTTGTATATTCCAATGATGGGCTTCCTCAAAATGTCCTAGGTCTTCGTGCGCAAGCGAGTTGGATGCACACCCACTTAGTTTCTTTTTGAGCTTTCATACACTTATAGCTCTAGTGCATCTGTTGCATGGCAATCCCTACTCACTCACATTGTTATCTATCGATAGGCATCTCCATAGCCATCGATACGCCTAGTTGATGTGAGACTATCTTCTCCTTTTTGTCTTCTCCACAACCACCATTCTATTCCATCTATAGTACTATGTCCATGGATCACGCTCATGTATTGCGTGAAGATTGAAAAAGTTTGCGAACATCAAAAGTATGAAACAATTGCTTGCCTTGTCATCGGGGTTGTGCATGATTTAAATATTTTGTGTGATGAAGATAGAGCATAGCCATACTATATGATTTTGTAGGGATAAGCTTTATTTGGCCATGTTATTTTGAGAAGACATGATTGCTTTATTAGTATGCTTCAAGTATTATTGTTTTTATGTTAATATTAAACTTTTGTTTTGAATCTTTCAGATCTAAACATTCATGCCACAATAAAGAAAATTACATTGATAATTATGATAGGTAGCATTCCACATCAAAAATTCTGTTTTTATCATTTACCTACTCGAGGACAAGCAGGAACTAATCTTGGGGATGCTTGATATGTCTCCAATGTATCTATAATTTTTGATTGTTCCATGCTATTATATTATCTATTTTGGATGTTTAATGGGCTTTAATATGCTCTTTTATATTAATTTTGGGACTAACTTATTAACCGGAGGCCCAGTGCCAGTTTTTGTTTTTTTGCCTATTTTAGAGTGTCGCAGAAAAGGAATACCAAGCGGAGTCCATACGGAATGAAACCTTCGCGATGATCTTTCTTGGACCGAAAGCAATCCAGAAGACTTGGAGTCGAAGTATGGAACTCCACGAGGCGGCCACGAGGCAGGAGGGCGCGCCCAGGGGGGTAGGCGCGCCCTCACCCTCGTGGGCCCCTCGTAGCTCCACCGACGTAATTCTTTCGCCTATATATACTCTTATACCCTAGAAACATCGCAGAGAGCCAGGAAACCACTTTTCCGCCGCCGCAACCTTCTGTACCCCTGAGATCCCATCTTGGGGCCTTTTTCGGCGATCTTCTGGAGGGGGAATCAATCACGGAGGGCTTCTACATCAACACCATTGCCTCTCCGATGAAGCGTTAGTAGTTTACCATAGACCTTTGGGTCCATAGTTATTAGCTAGATGGCTTCTTCTCTCTCTTTTATTCTCAATACAATGTTCTCCTCGATGTTCTTGGAGATCTATTCGATGTAATACTCTTTTGCGGTGTGTTTGCCGAGATCCGATGAATTGTGGGTTTATGAACAAGATTATCTATGAATATTATTTTGTTCTTCTCTCAATTCTTATATGCATGATTCGATATCTTTGCAAGTCTCTTCTAATTATCGGTTTAGTTTGGCCTACTAGATTGATCTTTCTTGCAACGTGAGAAGTTCTTAGCTTTGGGTTCAATCTTGCGGTGTCCTTTCCCTATGACAGTAGGGGAAGCAAGGCACGTATTGTATGGTTGCCATCGAGGATAAAAAGATGGGGTTTATATCATATTTCTTGAGTTTATCCCTCTACATCATGTCATCTTGCTTAATGCATTACTCTGTTCTTATGAACTTAATACTCTAGATGCATGCTGGATAGCGGTTGATGTGTGGAGTAATAGTAGTAGATGCAGAATTGTTTGGATCTACGTGACACGTACGTGATGCCTATATTCATGATCATTGCCATAGATATCTTCATAACTATGCGCTTTTCAATCAATTGCTCGGCAGTGATTTGGTCACCCACCATAATACATGCTATCTTGAGAGAAGCCACTAGTGAAACCTATGGCCCCCGGGTCTCTTTCTTATTATATTGCATCTCTTTTATTTACATCGCATCTCGTTTACTATTTTGCAATCTTTACTTTCAACCTATACAACAAAAATACCAAAAATATTTACTTTACTATCTTTATTATATCTCACTTTTGCGAGTGACCGTGAAGGGATTAACAACCCCTTTATCGCGTTGGTTGCAAGGTTCTTGATTGTTTGTGCAGGTACTAGGTCACTTGTGCGTTGTCTCCTACTGGATTGATACCTTGGTTCTCAAAACTGAGGGAAATACTTATGCTACTTTGCTGCATCACCCTTTCCTCTTCATGGGAAAACCAACGCATGCTCAAGAGGTAGTAGCCGTCGATGTCCTCGGAGGCATAGTCCAGCATGTCGGTTAGATCTTCGATAGTGGCTATGAAGTGGGTGGTGGGTGGGACGTAAAATTCCCTGCTCTCAGCCCCTAGTCTGGGTTGGGCATAATTCAGAAGCGATCCTTCCGTAATGACGATTAATCGCATTAAGTCGAGAGCCTCGTTTAAAGGTGAGGGTTGGACAGAGAAGCGAGAGTCCGTGTGGCTGTCTGGAGTTGGAGCCTCCTGGCGGCGCCCGCTTAACACATACCTCGAGAGTTCGAACTTAGAGTCCGGCGGAGTGTCCGATCCTTGAGGGACAAGGGGAGTTTGGTTTGTCTATGGGTTAGCCGACGATGTTGTCCCCTCCGGATCTCCGGTAACAAGTTCCATAATTGCAGAGGATCCGGCGGGCTCTAAACTCCCGTCTTCGAACCCGACAGCCTGCTCCGGATCTAGGGCTGGAGCGGTGATCAGGGCCGCGAACCCTTCGAAGATCAAATCGCCTTGGATATCGGTGACATAGTTTAAGTTCCCGAATCCGATCTGATGACCAGGGGCGTAGCTGTCGATCTGCTCGAGGTGGCCAATCAAGTTGGCACGCAGTGCGAAGCCGTCGAATATGAAGATATGGCCAGGGGAAAATATTTCCCCCGAAATAGCATCATTATGGATGATTGAATGAGCCATCGAATCCTTTGTCGATGATACAGAGGAACTCTCAATGAAAGCACCAATATCGGTGTCAAAACCGGAAGATCTCGGGTAGGGGGTCCTGAACAATGCGTCTAAGGATCGAAGGTAACAGGAGGCAGGGGACACGATGTTTAACCAGGTTCGGGCCCTCTTGATGGAGGTAAAACCCTACGTACTTCTTGATTGACTTTGATGAGTATAGGGGTTACAAGAGTTGATCTACCACGAGATCGTAAGAGCTAAACCCTAGATGTCTAGCCTCTATGATTATGACCGCCTCTGTGGACTAAACCCTCCAGTTTATATAGATACTGGAGGGGGCTAGGGTTTGTACAGAGTCGGTTTACAGAGAAAGGAATATTCATATCCGAACGCCAAGCTTTCTCTCCACGCCAAGGAGAGTCCCATCCGGACACGGGAGGAAGCCTTCTATCTTGTATCTGCACGGGCCACCAGTCCGGCCCACGTCACATAGCCCGGACACCCGGGGACCCCCTAATCCAGGACTCCCTCAACGACAACTTGGGTTTCTTGCCAAACCATAGTTCATATGGTGTCATCTCAACGGATTTCGATGGTGCCCTATTTAACGTGAATGCAGCCGTCTCTAAAGCATAACCCCAAAATGATAGCGGTAAATCGGTAAGAGACATCATAGATCGCACCATATCTAATAAAGTGCGGTTACGACATTCGGACACAACGTTACGCCGTGGTGTTCCAGGTGGCATGAGTTGCGAAACTATTCTGCGTTGTTTCAAATGAAGACCAAACCCATAACTCAAATATTCACCTCCACGATCATATCATAGAAACTTAATTTTCTTGTTACGATGATTTTCCACTTCACTCTGAAATTCTTTGAACTTTTCAAATGTTTCAGACTTATGTTTCATCAAGTAGATATACCCATATCTGCTCAAATCATCTCTGAAGATCAGAAAATAACGATACCCGCCACGAGCATCAACACTCATCGGACCGCATACATCAGTATGTATTATTTCCAATAAGTCCGTTGCTCGTTCCATTGTTCTGGAGAACAGAGTCTTAGTCATCTTGCCCATGAGGCATGGTTCACAAGCATCAAGTGATTCATAATCAAGTGATTCCAAAAGTCCATCAGCATAGAGTTTCTTCATGCGCTTTACACCAATATGACCTAAATGGCAGTGCCATAAATAAGTTGCACTATCATTATTAAACTTATATGTTTTGGCTTCAATACTATGAATATGTGTATCACTACCATCAAGATTCAATAAAAATAAACCACTTATCAAGGGTGCATGACTGTCGGTGTCAAAACCGGTGGATCTCGGGTAGGGGGTCCCGGACTGTGCGTCTAAGGTCGATGGTAACAGGAGACAGGGGACACGATGTTTACCCAGGTTCGGGCCCTCTCTATGGAGGTAATACCCTACGTCCTCCTTGATTGATATTGATGAATATGAGTATTACAAGAGTTGATCTACCACGAGATCGTAATGGCTAAACCCTAGAGGTCTAGCTTGTTTGGCTATGGTAAGGAGGATTTTTTCCCCTCCGGACTAAGTCCTCCGTTTTATATAGACACCGGGATGATCTAGGGTTACACAAGGTCGGTTATAAAGAAAGGAATCTACATATTTGGTCGCCAAGCTTGCCTTCCACGCCAAGGAGAGTCCCATCCGGACACGGGTGCAGTCTTCGGTTTTCGGTCTTCGTATCTTCATAGCCCATCAGTCCGGCCCATAGTTAACAAGCTGGACGCCCGAGGACCCCTTAGTCCAGGACTCCCTCAGTAGCCCCCGAACCAGTCTTCAATGGTGAGGTGTTCGGTGCATAGATTTTCTTCGGCATTGCAAGGCTGGTTCCTCCACCAATGACCTCCAAGTAGTGTATTCGGCCTTCCATTCAATGTATGTACCCTTCGGCTTCTGTGGATCAACAACTTCAGCTTCCACGTGTCGAGCGGATGCGAGAGGTCAGGTTGTTTTTGCACATAACATCCCGGTCGTGCGAGGGACAACATTTATTTAACTAGACTGGATCCTAGATCCATTCAACCATCTCGCAGAGAAAATCCCCAAAGGTTGCCAGGAAAGAACATGTCTAGCGTTCCCAGCTCCTCCTCCCGTCCCTGCGGCCCAGAGAGAGGCGAGTGGGAGAGGTGCTCCGTATTCCGCGGTCAGCTGGTGAAGCTGCAAACGCAAGGGTTTCTCCCCCCTGCGGATCTGGTCCCTATTCGAGCAGGGTTGGCCTCCCTTGACGGCAAAACCCAGGCAGAGCATTTCCCCAATCCCTCCGGGGGAACGAGTGTGTTTCGTCCCCTATCTGCTAAGGGGCGTAGGATTTCCAATTCATCCATTCCTCCAAGGGCTTCTGGAATATTATGGCCTCCAGGTGCATAACTTTACTCCAGCCTCCATCCTGCACATTGCGGGTTATGTCTCTTTATGCAAACTATTCCTGGGTTGTGAGGCCCATTTTGAACTACGGAGAAAGTTATTCTGCCTTGTCCCGCGTAACCATGAGGGATCGATATTTGAAGTGGGCGGAGCCGATATATGACTTCCGAGTTCCGAGTGGACTTCTGAGTTCCTCCATTGCCGAGACCGGATACCTATCTGGCACGCCGAAGAAGGCGTCTGAAGAGTGGACTTCCGAGTGGTTCTACATCGAGGACGCCGTACTCCCAGACCCAGCCCGGAGGGGTCTTCCTGAGTTCACAAGTTTTCCCTTGAAGAAACCTCACAGCTAGCGCCCTCGGAGGCTCGAGGAGGAAGATAGTGCGGAGGTTCGCCAACTCTTGAGCAAACTAAGGACGCTCGCCCAGTCCGGATACATGATGGTTGAAGTAATGGCGACCTCCATAGTGCGGGGGTCCAGCCACTGCAATACAAGGACTTCCCATGTGGCATGATAACCCACAATTATAGGGGATCACAACAGTTTTCGAGGGTAAAGTATTCAACCCAAATTTATTGATTCGACACAAGGGGAGCCAAAGAATACTCTCAAGTATTAGCAGCTAAGTTGTCAATTCAACCACACCTGGAAACTTAATATCTGCAGCAAAGTATTTAGTAGCAAAGCAATATGATATTAGTGGTAACGGTAGCAAAAGGTAACAGTAGTAAAAGTAATGTTTTTGGTATTTTGTAGTGATGATAGCAATAGCAACGGGAAAGTAAATAAGCGAAGAACAATATATGGAAAGCTCGTAGGCAATTGATCAGTGATGGAGAATTATGCCGGATGCGGTTCATCATGTAACAGTCATAACCTAGGGTGACACAGAACTAGCTCCAGATCATTGATATAATGTAGGCATGTATTCCGAATATAGTCATACGTGCTTATGGAAAAGAACTTGCATGACATCTTTTGTCCTACCCTCCCATGGCAGCGGGGTCCTTACGGAAACTAAGGGATATTAAGGCCTCCATTTAATAGAGAACCGGAACAAAGCATTAACACATAATGAATACATGAACTCCTCAAACTACGGTCATCACCGGTAAGTATCCCGATTATTGTCACTTCGGGGTTAACGGATCAAAACACATAATAGGTGACTATAGACTTGCAAGATAGGATCAAGAACACTCATATACTGATGAAAAGATAATAGGTTCAGATCTGAAATCATGGCACTCGGGCCCTAGCGACAAGCATTAAGCATAGCAAAGTCATAGCAACATCAATCTCAGAACATAGTGGACACTAGGGATCAAACCCTAACAACACTAACTTGATTACATGATAGATCCCATCCAACCCATCACCGTCCAGCAAGCCTACGATGGAATTACTCACGCATGGCAGTGAGCATCATGAAATTGGTGATGGAGGATGGTTGATGATGACGATGGCGACAGATTCCCCTCTCCGGAGCCCCGAACGGACTCCAGATCAGCCCTCCTGAGAGGTTTTAGGTCTTGGCGGCGGCTCCGTATCGTAAAACACGATGAATTCTTCTCTCTAATTTTTTTCTCCCCGAAACACAATATATGGAGTTGGAGTTGGAGTCGGAGAGGCAACAGGGGGCCCACGAGGTAGGGGGGCGTGCCCTAGGGGGGCAGGCGCGCCCCCCACCCTCGCAGAGAGGTGGTGGCCCCCTGGCCTTCATCTTTTGCAGGTATTTTTCATATTTTATGAAAATTTGCTCCATGAAGTTTCAGGTCATTCCAAGAATGTTTGTTTCTGCACATAAATAACACCATGGTAATTTTGCTGAAAATAGCGTCAGTCCGGGTTAGTTCCATTCAAATCACACAAGTTAGAGTCCAAAACAAGGGCAAAAGTGTTTGGAAAAGTAGATACGACGGAGACGTATCAACTCCCCCAAGCTTAAACCTTTGCTTGTCCTCAAGCAATTCAGTTGACAAACTGAAAGTGATAAAGAAAAACTTTTACAAACTCTGTTTTCTCTTATTGTTGTAAATATGTAAAGCCAGCATTCAAGTTTTCAGCAAAGATTATAACTAACCACATTCGCAATAACGCTTAGGTCTCAAGTTTACTCATATCAATAGCATAATCAACTAGCGAGCAATAATAATAAATCTCGGACGACAACACTTTCTCAAAACAATCATAATATGATATAACAAGATGGTATGTTGCTAGCCCTTTCTGAGACCACAAAACATAAATGTAGAGCACCTTTAAAGACCAAGGACTGACTAGACATTGTAATTCATGGTAAAAGAGATCCAGTCAAGTCACACTCAATGTAAATTAACAGTAATGAATGAAAATGACAGCGGTCCTCTCCAACTCGTGCTTTTTTAATAAGAGGATGATGACTCAGCATAAAATTAAATAGATAGGCCCTTCGCAGAGGGAAGCAGGGATTTGTAGAGGTGCTAGAGCTCGGTTTTAAAATAGAGGTGAATAATATTTTGAGCGGTATACTTTCATTGTCAACATAACAACCAAGAGATGGCGATATCTTCCATGCTACACACATTATAGGCGGTTCCCAAACAGAATGGTAAAGTTTATACTCCCCCTTCCACCAACAAGCATCAATCCATGGCTTGCTCGAAACAACGAGTGCCTCCAACTAACAAGAGTCCCAGGGGGAGTTTTGTTTGCAATTATTTTGATTTAGTTTGCATAAAGCATGGGATGGGGCATCCCGGCGACCAGCCATTTATCTCGTGAGTGAGGAGCGGAGTCCACTCCTCTTGAGAATAACCCGCCTAACATGGAAGATACAGACAACCATAGTTGATACATGAGCTATTCGAGCATACAAAACAGGATATTTATTTGACGGTTTAGAGTTTGGCACATACAATTTTACTTGGAACGGCAGGTAGATACCGTATATAGGTAGGTATAGTGGACTCATGTGGAATAACTTTGGGGTTTAAGGAGTTTGGATGCACAAGCAGTATTCCCGCTTAGTACAGGGGAAGGCTAGCAAAAGACTGGGAAGCGACCAGCTAGAGAGCGACAACAGTCATGAACATGCATTAAAATTAATCAACACCGAATGCAAGCAAGAGTAGGATATAATCCACCATGAACATACATATCGTGAAGGCTATGTTGATTTTGTTTCAACTACATGCGTGAACATGCGTCAAGTCAAGTCACTTAAATCATTCAGAGGAGCATACCACCCTATCGTACCACATCATAACTATCTCAATAGCATGTTGACACGCAAGGTAAACAATTATAACTCATAGCTAATCAAGCATGGCACAAGAAACTATGATCTCTAGTTGTCATTGCAAACATGTTTATTCATAATAGGCTGAATCAGGAACAATGAACTAATCATATTTACAAAAACAAAAGAGGTCGAGTTATACCAGCTTTTCTCATCTCAGTCAGTCCATCATATATCGTCATAATTGCCCTTCACTTGTACGACCGAATGATGTGAATAATAATAATAGTGCGCGTGCATTGGACTAAGCTGGAATCTGCAAGCATTCAATAAACAGGAGAAGACAAGGCAATATGGGATCTTTTGTCAGATCAACATTTATGCATATAAGAGACACTTCAACAGTTTAATTATGGTCTTCTCCTATCGACCCCCAAAGAAAAGAAAAGAAATAAAACTATTTACACGGGAAAGCTCCCAAAACAAGCAAAAGAAGAAGAGGAAATCTTTTTGGGTTTTCTTTTTAATTACTACTGCAAGCATGGAAATTAAACTGATTTAAAGCTACAACTATTTTTTTGGTTTTTCTTAAGGTTATTAAACACACAAGAAGAAATCATAAAAAGGAAATAAACTAGCATGGATGATACAATGAAAAAGTATGAGCACCGACATCTAGCAATGAGTGTGTGAACATAAATGTAATGTCAGTGGGAAATACGTACTCCCCCAAGCTTAGGCTTTTGGCCTAAGTTGGTCTATGGCCACGGCTCGCCTGGCAGATATCCATAATAGTAGTTGGGGTCGTACTGAGAAGAAGCGGCTATCGCCTGCTGAGCTGCAGCGTGGCGACGAGCGGCCTCCGCTCTCATCTCGTACTCATCAGCCTCCTCTCTGGTAATAGTATATCTTCATTTTTCCTGATGATCAAAGAAGGCAGGAGCAGGGAGAGTAATATGGACAGCACAACGTCTTTCAAAGATTAGTCGATACTGGAGAGGTAATTCATTCCTCTCAACAAACTGGTGGTGAACCATAGCATTAAAGTCTAGGTAAGTAGGTGGTAATTCAACATCATCTTCGCGTTTGGCTACACCAAGAAAATTAGCTATGCAGGTTGCATAAATTCCTCCAAAGAAATCTCCATTAAATCTATTAAGATGCAATCTACGTGCAACAATGGCCCCCAAATTATAAGATTGGTCTCCTAACACAGCACTCCTAAGAATACTGAGATCGGGGACACACATGTGACATGCCTCATCTTTACCATTGATACATCTACCTATGAAGAGAGCAAAATAATGTATAGCAGGAAAGTGAATGCTCCCTATGGTAGCTTGTGTAATATCTCTAGATTCTCCCACAATTATGCTAGCAAGAAAATCTCTAAATTCAGATTTGCGAGGATCCCTTATACTACCCCATTGTGGAAGTTTGCATGCAGTGGTAAAATCCTCTAAGTCCATAGTGTAAGAATTATCATAAAGATCAAACAAGACAGTTGTAGAATTACATGAAGTTGAAAACTCAAACCTCCTCACAAAGGTACTAGTGAGGTTGTGATACTGGCTGCACTTCTCTTCCTCGAAGCTGACAAGATCAGCGTTACGCAAATATGCATTGAATTCTTCCTTAATTCCTGCTCGATCCATAAAGTTCTCAGAAGGCCATTCACAAGGACGTACTGTAGCGTCTCTGGGTGGCTCGTCATCATCACGCATTGCAAGCCTGGGTCCTTGCTTCCTTGAAGAACCACCTTGGAACAATTTCCTAAGCATATTTCTTCCTCTGAAAAATTCTGAATTTTTTTAGTAACTTCAAAATAAAGATAAATCAAACTCAATAATATTGATAGCAACTACTCCTACAAGTGCCTAGAGCCTATATCATGCATCAAAACTACTTTTGACCATATAAATTTGACATGCAAGCTCAAGAACAGGGTCACCTAAGCAGCAAAATTTTGCAATGAATAAAGCACTAGAACAAAAACTAATTGGACCAATGGAGGAGTCACATACCAAGGAACAATCTCCTCAAGCAGTTTTGTGAGAGGTGCTTTGAGCAAGGAGATCGAAAATGGCAGCAAAACGAGCTTGGACTCGCGTTTGAGCTGGATATTCGTGTTTGTGGGAGGAATAAGAAGTGTGTGGGTGAAAGGATAAGTGGAGGAGGGCCACCGTGGGCCCACGAGGCAGGGGACGGGCCCAGTGGGGTAGGGCGCGCCCTCCACCCTCGTGGGCAGGTGGTTGACCCCCCTGGTGTGTTCTCAGTGGCAAATATTCTAGAAAAAATCATATATTCAAATTTGAGGGCATTTGGAGAACTTTTATTTTCGGGGTATTTTTATATTGCATGGATAATCAGATAACAGACATAAAAATATTTATTTTTATTTTATTTAATATAAATAACAGAAAGTAAAAGCGGGGTACAGAAGGTTGTGCCTTCTAGTTTCATCCATCTCATGCTCATCAAAAGGAATCCTCTAACAAGGTTGATCAAGTCTTGTTAACGAACTCTCATTCCGAATAACATGGAACCGGAGAAATTTCGAATAACACTATGTTACCTAAACAGGGATATGCACATCCCCAATAATAAGAATATCATATTTCTTCTTGACAGTAGGAAGAGAAAATTCAAAACCTCCAAATATAATCGATGGAATTTTTCCAATAGAGTTGATACTATGAACTTGAGGTTGTTTCCTCGGAAAGTGTACCGTGTGCTCATTACCATTAACATGAAAAGTGACATTGCCTTTAGTGCAATCAATAACAGCCCCTGCAATATTCAAAAAGGGTCTTCCAAGAATAATAGACATACTATCGTCCTCGGGAATATCAAGAATAACAAAGCCCGTTAAAATAGTAACGTTTGCAACTACAACAGGCACATCGTCACAAATACCGACAGGTATAGCAGTTGATTTATCGGCCATTTGCAAAGATATTTCAATAGGTGTCAACTTATTCAAATGAAGCCATCGATACAAAGAGAGAGGCATAGCACTAACACCGGCTCCAAGATCACATAAAGCAGTTTTAACATAGTTTCTTTTAATGGAGCATGGTATAGTTGGTACACCGGGATCTCCAAGTTTCTTTGGTATTCCACCCTTAAAAGTATAATTAGCAAGCATGGTGGAAATTTCAGCTTCCGGTATCTTTCTTTTATTTGTAATGATATCTTTCATGTACTTAGCATAAGGATTGGTTTTGAGCATATCAGTTAATCGCATACGCAAAAAGATAGGTCTAATCATTTCAGCAAAGCGCTCAAAATCCTCATCATCCTTTTTCTTAGATGGTTTGGGAGGAAAAGGCATGGGTTTCTGAACCCAAGGCTCTCTTTCTTTACGATGTTTCGTAGCAACAAAGTCTTTCTTATCATAATGTTGATTCTTTGATTGTGGGTTATCAAGATCAACATCAGGTTCAATTTCTACATCATTATCATTACTAGGTTGAGCATCATCATGAACATTATTATTAACATTATCACTAGTTTCAGGTTCATTACCAGATTGTGTTTCAGCATCAGAAATAGAAATATCATTTGGATTCTCAGGTGGTTCAATAACAGGTTCACTAGAAGCATGCAAAGTCCTGTCATTTTTCTTTTTCTTCTTTTTAGAAGAACTAGGTACATCTATATTATTTCTCTGAGAATCTTGCTCAATTCTCTTAGGGTGGCCTTCAGGATACAAAGGTTCCTGAGTTATTCTACCAGTTCTAGTGGCCACTCTAACAGCATTATCATTATTATTACTATTCAATTCATTGAGCAAATCATTTTGAGCTTTAAGTACTTGTTCTACTTGAGTGGTAACCATATAAGCATGTTTACTAATAAGTTTAATTTCATCTTTAATATTAGCCATATAATCACCCAAGTGTTCAAGCATATTTGAATTGTATTTCAATTGTCTACCAAAAGAAGCATTAAAATCTTCTTGCTTAGCCATAAATTTATCAAACTCATCTAAGAATGGGCTAGCAAACTTAGTAAATGGGATTTCAACTTTATCATATCTATAGAGAGAATTTACCTTTACTACCTGTGTCGGGTTATCAAGACCATGAGTTTCTTCAATAGGAGAAGGATTTGGATTATATGTTTCTTCAAGAGGCGGTAAATTAAGACCATGTATTTCTTCAATAGGAGGTAAATTCTTAACATATTCAGCTTTAATACCCTTTTCTTTCATAGATTTCTTTGCCTCTTGCATATCTTCAGGACTGAGAAATAGAATACCCCTCTTCTTCGGAGTTGGTTTAGGAATAGGCTCAGGAATTGGCTCCGGAGGTGTTCAATTATTTTCATTTGTCAACATATTATTCAATAGAATTTCAACTTCATCCGGTGTTCTTTCCCTGAAAACAGAACCAACACAACTATCCAGGTAATCTCTGGAAGCGTCGGTTAGTCCATTATAAAAGATATCAAGTATTTCATTTTTCTTAAGAGGATGATCAGGCAAAGCATTAAGTAATTGGAGAAGCCTCCCCCAAGCTTGTGGGAGACTCTCTTCTTCAATTTGCACAAAATTATATATATCCCTTAAGGCAGCTTGTTTCTTATGAGTAGAGAAATATTTAGCAGAGAAGTAATAAATCATATCCTGGGGACTACACACACAACCAGGATCAAGAGAATTAAACCATATCCTAGCATCACCCTTTAATGAGAACGGGAATATTTTGAGGATGTAAAAGTAACGAGTTCTCTCATCTTTAGTGAATAGGGTGGCTATATCATTCAATTTAGTAAGATGTGCCACAACAGTTTCAAATTCATAACCATGAAAAGGATCAGATTCAACCAAAGTAATTATATCAGGATCAACAGAGAATTCATAATCCTTATCAGTAACAAAGATAGGTGAAGTAGCAAAAGCAGTGTCAAGTTTCATTCTAGCATTTAGAGATTGCTTATTCCATTTAGCTAATAAACTTTCGAGTTCATTTCTAATTTTGCAAGCTAAAATAGCGAAAGAAGCTTCTTGATCAAAAACATAACCCTTAGGAATTACAAGTGATTCTTCATCATCACTTTCATCAGTATCATCAGATTCAATATTTTCAACTTCTCTAGCCCTAGCAAGTTGTTCATCAAGGAAATCACTAAGTGGCACAGTAGTATCAGGCATAGAGAACCGGAACAAAGCATTAACACATAGTGAATACATGAACTCCTCAAACTACGGTCATCACCGGTAAGTATCCCGATTATTGTCACTTCGGGGTTAACGGATCATAACACATAATAGGTGACTATAGACTTGCAAGATAGGATCAAGAACACTCGTATATTGATGAAAACATAATAGGTTCAGATCTGAAATCATGGCACTCGGGCCCTAGTGACAAGCATTAAGCATAGCAAAGTCATAGCAACATCAATCTCAGAACATAGTGGACACTAGGGATCAAACCCTAACAAAACTAACTTGATTACATGATAGATCCCATCCAACCCATCACCGTCCAGCAAGCCTATGATAGAATTACTCACGCACGGTGGTGAGCATCATGAAATTGGTGACGGAGGATGGTTGATGATGACGATGGCGAAGGATTCCCCTCCCCGGAGCCCCGAACGGACTCCAGATCAGCCCTCCCGAGAGGTTTTAGGGCTTGGCGGCGGCTCCGTATCGTAAAACGCGATGAATTCTTCTCTCTGATTTTTTTCTCATCGAATCACAATATATGGAGTTGGAGTCGGAGAGGCAACAGGGGGCCCACGAGGTAGGGGGGGCGCACCCTAGGGGGGCAGGCGCGCCCCCCACCCTCGTGGAGAGGTGGTGGGCCCCCTGGCCTTCATCTTTTGCAGGTATTTTTCATATTTTCTGAAATGTTGCTCCATGAAGTTTCAGGTCATTCCGAGAATGTTTGTTTCTGCACATAAATAACACCATGGTAATTCTGTTGAAAACAGCGTCAGTCCGGGTTAGTTCCATTCAAATCATGCAAGTTAGAGTCCAAAACAAGGGCAAAAGTGTTTGGAAAAGTAGATACATTGGAGACGTATCAAGGCACTATAATGGGGAAGACGACACCTCCCGCTACGGCAGGAAGGGTCCAGACACCCCTGCTGCCTTGGCCAAAATATTGGCCGAACTGTTCAAAGGGGAGGAAGAGGAGTTCCTGCGCATCAAGCACAGAGAAGGATATTCCATGAATAGTCTTCCTAGCTGGGTAAGTCCCCAACACCTCTGCTCTACTCATTCTACTCCCTGAGCTATGTTCAACGAACACTAACCCATCCATTTACAACAACACTGGCGAAAGATTTCTGAGGGGCTTTACAGCCCTGCCCTGCAGCCCGATGGTCACAATCGAGACCTCGACCACGGATTCGAAGAGGATCCGGATATATTCGTGGTGCTCGCGAATGGGGTATTTAACCAAACGAGCTATGATGGCACAGAAGTGGCCATCATCGCCAATTATCCCGGTCTTCTCCCCGCTTCACACGTAAGTAATCTGGAGATATTTCATCCGAAAAAGTTTTCTCATACTGCCTCACCCACTGCACTGTCCTGTGCTCAAAAGGGGAGGTGCTCGGCGCGTCATGCTGCCCCAGGGGCATCTTCGAAGTGAGTGGCCCCCACGACCGTTTATGTTTACCCTGTATTAGGAAAGAAGTGTGTCGGACTATATCCGAGGGTCCAGCCAGTCATACTTCCCACAGCCAGGATCCAGATCCTACCGTGAAGACGGGGGCTAATGGGGGGGTGACACCGGACTGTCCTCCAGGCGAGGATTCAGATGATGTATCCATCACCAACTCGGAAGTGGAGAGCGCCATGAATCATCAGCGCCGCAGGGCCGTTTTACAAGACCATGGTTTTTCAGAAGAGGCGTTTAACACCTTCAGCTCGGCTAATGCATATATCTGAGCTGCTCGCGATGGGCTTAGCAGAGCCACAAAGCAACATTTAAAAGATGTGCAGGTAAGTTTACTTTGTCTGACTATGATAACCATATGTCAGTAGCCCCCGAGACTTGAAGCAGTTGGTACAAATGATTTAAGGATCGTTGTGTAACCAGGTTGTTATGGAGAAGAACGACCTGCTAGCCCACGAGCTAGAAAAGTGCCTGACACAGCTATCTGGTGCTACTGCCGAACTGGAATAGCTCAAGAATGCGTCCTCTAGTAATTTTTCCCTCCATTGAGAAACAAAAAATGATATTCCAGCTGTGTTGAAACTGTTGCTTTGTCTCAATACAGGGTCGTCAGACCAACTAGAAGAGAAACTGAAGGCCGCTCAAACGAGCAAAAAAGAGGAGAAGAGACAACATGCCGCAGGCGAGCACGTTCTGACCCGGGTTAGAGACGAGAAGAACAAACTCCAGGATTCAAACACCAAACTGGGCGAAGAACTGAAAGATGTGCGAGCCCAACTAGCCGACTCCATGAAGGAGAACAAAAAGCTGCGAGGCGGCATATTCAGTACGTGGTCGAATTTACCTTATAACAGTTTGGAGGTAAAAGCAGCTGATATAGCTATGATTGCAGGTATGTTGATGGGCCGTCCCAAAGAGGAGGTGTCCGGATCATCAAGTGATCTTCTGCAAGGGCTGTCGCAATTGCACGAGCAAGCTCGGCAGGCAATGCAGTGTGTAGCCAAGGCCTTATGGCCATCCGCCTCCCCTCCAGGGAATATGGAGAAGCTTGTAGAGCTGTTCAAGGGAGCGCGGCGGCGTATCCGACTATGGAAGATATCGGCATGCCGAGAGGGTGCTCGAGAGGCCTGGGCCCTGGTGAAAACACGGTATACGAAGCCGAATCCAAATCACATGGCCTGGGGTCGGACCGCTAGGGTCAAATGGGGAAGAAATTCCAGTTAGTTTAGTATATGACCAAGTAGAGGTGGCCGCTAGATATTCCCAGCAGGATTGTAAGTTAGATAGCCTGCTGGAGGGTATAGAGGAGGAAATTCTTGAGTCGAAATGACTGTGTGTTTTTCTGTCTAGCTGAATTGTAAAATGATTGTCATGGCAGACCTTTTCGCTTTGCCCTCTGGACCCGAAGGCACGAAGTGTTTCCGAATACCTGTGCGGCCGAATAGTCCAGGGTATGCGTGGAAACCAGGCATAGGGGTCATAGTTGCTTGAACAGACAAGTTGTATCCGGCTAGTTATGTTATATTACATTATGTAAGAAACATCTTCTAGAGAGAATAGTTCTGTTAAGGGTTCCTTTCCCTGGGTGTGCATGCGTTAGAGCGCATGTCCGAACTGTGATTGAAAAAATCGCAGTATATATATATCTTCTGGGGGTTCGCAGATGGAGCGAATGCAAAAAACATCTTTAATTCACCGACCGAATATTCCCTTAAGAACGCTAGCTTTCGGCTTCACCCAGTCTGAGGTACACACCCGGATGACCCGGCAGTAACAATCGCAGAGGTGCTCCCTTTATGCCCTAGCCGAACTAACGGGAACGTAGGGCATAAGCACAGGATCCAGGCAACCTAGCTTGGCCAAAAATTAAGTCATATCGATGCATATAATGGCCAAGAAAAGGTACATATGGGGAAAAACGCATATGTGACGAGCTTGATGCTCGGAAAATAATAATAGCAAGCTTCTGTCCATGAAGCCCCCAGGTATGATAGACGTACATACTTGAAGATGTATGCGTCGGGGGTGCACCGTCTAATTGCACGAAAGCTTTTAAGGATAAAGAGAAAAAATGAAAAGAGAGAAAAATGATTGAAACAAAAGGAGGAAGGAGACGAACAAAGAGTTCGACGCTAGGCATAGAATCTTCGGAGTCTGGCCGCGTTCCAGGGGTTCGGCTCTAGTCGATTGTCCAACGCATTATGCAAGCGGTACACCCCTCTGTTGAGAACTTCATCGATGATGAAGGGACCCTCCAACTTGGGCTTGAGTTTGTCCTTTTTCTTCTCCGGCAGGCGTAGAACGAGTTCGCCGACGTTATAAGTTTTGGCCCGCACTTCTCTGCTTTGATACCTGCAAGCTTGTTGTTGATAAAATGCGGAATGGGCTTTTGCGATGTTGCGCTCCTCCTCCAGGGCATCTAAGCTGTCCTGCCGATCGAGCTTGGCCTCTCTCTCTTTGTACATGCGCACTCGAGGTGAGTCATGAATAATGTCGCGGGGTAGCACTGCCTCTGTGTCGTACACCATGAAGAAAGGTGTGTATCCGGTAGTGTGTTTGGGCATGGTCCGCAGCCCCCAGAGTACATAGTCGAGCTCCTCAACCCAGTGCTTGTCTGATTCTTTCAAAGACCGCACTAGTCTAGGCTTAATGCCGTTCATAATAAGACCATTGGCTCTTTCGACTTGACCGTTTGTCTGTGGATGATAGACAGAGGCGTAATCGAGCTTGATGCCCAGATTAGCGTGATACGTCTCCGTCGTATCTACTTTTTCAAACACTTCTGCCCTTGTTTTGGACTCTAACTTGCATGATTTGAATGGAACTAACCCGGACTGACGTTGTTTTCAGCAGAATTGCCATGGTGTTATTTATGTGCAGAAACAAAAGTTCTTGGACTCACCTGAAACTCCATGGAGATTATTTTTGGAAATAATACAAAATACTGGCAAAGAATCAAGGACAGGGGGCCCACACCCTAGCCACGCGCCCCTACCTCGTTGGCCCCCTGGAGCTCCACCGACCTCAACTCCAACCCCATATATTCGTGTTCGGGGAGAAAAAATGAAGGAGAAGGATTCATCGTGTTTTACGATATGGAGCTGCCGCTAAGCCCTAAACTCTCTCGGGAGGGCTGATCTGGAGTCAGTTCGGGGCTCCGGAGAGGGGAATCCGTCGCCGTCGTCATCATCAACCATCCTCCATCACCAATTTCATGATGCTCACCGCCGTGCGTGAGTAATTCCATCGTAGGCTTGCTGGACGGTGATGGGTTGGATGAGATTTATCATGTAATCGAGTTAGTTTTGTTAGGGTTTGATCCCTAGTATCCACTATGTTCTGAGATTGATGTTGCTATGACTTTGCTATGCTTAATGCTTGTCACTAGGGCCCGAGTGCCATGATTTCAGATTTGAACCTATTATGTTTTCATGAATATATGTGAGTTCTTGACCCTATCTTGGAAGTATATAGTCACCTACTTTGTGTTATGATACGACAACCCCGAAGTGACAATAATCGGGAACACTCCCGGTGATGACCATAGTTTGAGGAGTTCATGTATTCACCATGTGTTAATTCTTTGGTCCGGTACTCTATTAAAAGGAGGCCTTAATATCCCTTAGTTTCCACTAGGACCCCACTGCCACGGGAGGGTAGGACAAAATATGTCATGCAAGTTCTTTTCCATAAGCACGTATGACTATATTCGGAATACATGCCTACATAACATTGATGAATTGGAGCTAGTTCTGTGTCACCCTATGTTATGAATGTTACATGATGAACCACATCCTGCATAATTCTGTATCACCGATCCAATGCCTACGAGCTTTCCATATATTGTTCTTCGCTTATTTAATTTTCCGTTGCTACTGTTACAATCACTACAAAAACCCAAAAATATTACTTTTGCTACCGTTACCACTACTATCATATTACTTCGCTACTAAATAATTTGCTGCAGATATTAAGTTATCCAGGTGTGGTTGAATTGACAACTCAGCTACTAATACTTGAGAATATTCTTTAGCTCCCCTTGTGTCGAATCAATAAATTTGGGTTGAATACTCTACCCTCGAAAATTGTTGCGATCCACTATACTTGTGGGTTATCAGGACTATTTTCTGGCGCTGTTGCCGGGGAGCATAGCTCTATTCTTTGAGTCACTTGGGATTTATATTTGCTGGTCACTATGAAGAACTTGAAAGACGCGAAAACAAAAATTTATCCTTTAACTACGAGGGGAGGTAAGGAACTGCCATCTAGCTCTGCACTTGATTCACCTTCTGTTTTGAGTAAGCTTGTAGCACCTAAACCTGCTTCTGCTACTAATTCTGATATGTCGCATATTATTGATGATGCCACTTCTGCTATGCATGATACTTATGATGAAACTACTTCTATGCTTGATACTACTGTGCCACTTGGTGAATTTCTTAATGAACAACTTGCTAGGGCTAGAGAGAATGAAATTATTGAAACTGATAATATTGATGAAAGTGATGATGAAGGCTCTCCTAATAAATATGGATTGCCTATTGTGGCCGAGGGCTATGTTACGGATGAAGAAACTAAAAGAGACTTTCTTGCATGCAATGATATAAGTGATCTTAAGAAATTATTAGCTAAGCTTAAACAAAAAACTCTGAATGCTAGAATGAAATATGATCCTGCTTATGCTACTTCACCTATCTTTGTTACTGATAAGGATTAAGAATTCTCTATTGATCCTAATATAATTACTTTGGTTGAATCTAATCCTTTTTATGGCTATGAATATGAAACTGTTCTGGCACATCTTACTAAATTAAATGATATAGCCACCCTGTTCACTAATGATGAGAGAAGTCGCTACTTTTATATCCTTAAAATATTTCCGTTCTCATTAAAGGGTGATGCTAAGATATGGTTTAATTCTCTTGATCCTAGTTGTGTGCATAGTCCCCAGGACATGATTTATTACTTCTCTGCTAAATATTTCCCTGCTCATAAGAAATAAGCTGCTTTAAGGGATATATATAATTTTGTGCAAATTGAAGAAGAGAGTCTCCCACAAGCTTGGGGAGGCTTCTCCAATTACTTAATGCTTTGCCTGATCATCCTCTTAAGAAAAATGAAATACTTGATATCTTTTATAATGGACTAACCGATGCTTCAAGAGACCACCTGGATAGTTGTGCTAGTTCTGTTTTCAGGGAAAGAACACCGGATGAAGTTGAAATTCTATTGAATAATATGTTGACAAATGAAAATAATTGGACACTTCCTGAGCCAACTCCTGAGCCTATTCCAAAACCAACCCCGAAGAAAAGAGGTGTTTTATTTCTCAGTCCCAAAGATATGCAAGAGGCAAAGAAATCCATGAGAGAAAAGGGTATTAAAGCTGAAGATGTTAAGAATTTACCTCCTATTGAAGAAATACATGGTATTAATTTACCGCATGTTGATAAAATATATGGTTTTAATCCATCACCTATTGAAGAAACACATGGTCTTGATAACCCGACACATGTAGTAAAGGTAAATTCTCTCTACAGATATGATAAAGCTGAAATCCCTCCTACTAAGTTTGCTAGCCAATGTTTGGATGAGTTTTATAACTCTATGGTTAAGCAAGAAGACTTCAATGCTTATTTTGGTAGACAATTGAAACAAAATGCTTATATGATTGAACACTTGGGTGATTATATGTCTAGAGTTAAAGGTGAACTTAAACTCATTAGTAAACATGCTTCTATGGTTACCACTCAAGTAGAACAAGTACTTAAAGCTCAGAATGATTTGCTCAATGAATTAAATAGTAAGAAAAATGATAATGATGTTAGAGTTATGACTAGAGGTGGTAAAATGACCCAGGAACCTTTGTATCCTGAAGGCCACCCTAAGAGAATTGAGCAAGATTCTCAGAGAAATAATATAGATGCACCTAGTCCTTCTAAGAGGAAGAAAAAGAAAAATGATAGGACTTTGCATGCTTCTAGTGAACCTATTGCTGAACCACCTGAGAATCCCAATGATATGTCTATTTCTGATGTTGAAACACAATCTGGTAATGAACATGAACCTAATGAAAATGTTAATGATGATGTTCATGTTGATGCTCAACTTACCTGAGAATCCCAATGATATGTCTATTTCTGATGTTGAAACACAATCTGGTAATGAACATGAACCTAATGAAAATGTTAATGATGATGTTCATGTTGATGCTCAACTTACCTGAGAATCCCAATGATATGTCTATTTCTGATGTTGAAACACAATCTGGTAATGAACATGAACCTAATGAAAATGTTAATGATGATGTTCATGTTGATGCTCAACTTACCTGAGAATCCCAATGATATGTCTATTTCTGATGTTGAAACACAATCTGGTAATGAACATGAACCTAATGAAAATGTTAATGATGATGTTCATGTTGATGCTCAACTTGGTAATGGCAATGATGTAGAAATTGAACCTGTTGTTGATCTTGATAGCCCACAATCAAAGAATCAACGTTATGATAAAAGAGACTTTGTTGCTAGGAATCATGGTAAGGAAAGAGAGCCTTGGGTTCAGAAACCCATGCCTTTTCCTCCTAAGCCATCCAAGAAAAAGGATGATGAGGATTTTGAGTGCTTTGCTGAAATGATTAGACCTATCTTTTTGCATATGTGTTTGACTGATATGCTTAAAATGAATCCT
This sequence comes from Triticum urartu, assembly GCF_003073215.2. NCBI lineage: Eukaryota > Viridiplantae > Streptophyta > Magnoliopsida > Poales > Poaceae > Triticum > Triticum urartu. Next base: position 93,537,996 of record NC_053028.1, on the reverse strand, counting down.
TATGCTAAGTACATGAAAGATATTGTTACTAATAAGAGAAAGATAGCGGAAGCTGAAATTTCCACCATGCTTGCTAATTATACTTTTAAGGGTGGAATACCTAAGAAACTAGGAGATACAGGAGTACCAACTATAACATGCTCCATTAAAAAAAACTATGTTAAAACTGCTTTATGTGATCTTGGAGCCGGTGTTAGTGTTATGCCTCTCTCTTTATATCGTAGACTTGATTTGAATAAGTTGACACCTACGGAAATATCTTTATAAATGGTTGATAAATCAACTGCTATACTTGTCGGTATTTGTGAGGATGTGCCTGTTGTGGTTGCAAGCGTTACTATTTAAACGGACTTTGTTATTCTTGATATTCCCGAGGACGATAGTATGTCTATTATTCTTGGAAGACCCTTTTTGAATACTGCAGGGGCTGTTATTGATTGCACCAAAGGCAATGTCACTTTTCATGTTAATGGTAATGAGCATACGGTACACTTTCCGAGGAAACAACCTCAAGTCCACAGTATCAATTCTATTGGAAAAATTCCATCGGTTATTTTTGGAGGTTTTGAATTTCCTCTTCCTACTGTCAAGAAGAAATATGATATTCTTATTATTGGGGATGTGCATATCCCTGTTGAGGTAACATAGTGGCATTCAAAATTTCTCCGGTTTCATGTTACTTGAAATGAGTTTGTTAACAAGACTTGATCAACCTTGTTAGTGGATTCCTTTTGATGAGCATGAGATGGATGAAGCTAGAAAGCAAAACCTTCTATACCCTCTTTTTACTTTCTGTTATTTATATTAAATAAAGCAAAAATAGTAATTTCTGTCTATTTTCTTAATTATCTATGCAATATAAAAATACCCCGAAAATAAAAGTTCTCCAAATGCCCTGCCAATTTAATATGATTTTTTCTGGAATATTTGAGAATATTTGGCACTGAGAACATAGCAGGGGGAGCAAGCACCTGGCCACGAGGGTCCAGGGCGCGCCCACTCCCCTGGGCGTGCCCCCTGCCTCGTGGGCCCACGGTGGCTCCTCTCCACTTATTCCTGCACCCACACACTTCTTCTTCCTCCCAAAAAAATCACCATCCAGCTGAAGCACGAGTTCTTGCTCATTTTGCTGCGATTTTCGATCTCCTTGCTCAAAGCACCTCTCACAAAACTGCTTTTGGGGATTGTTCCTTGGTATGTGACTCCTCCATTGGTCCAATTAGTTTTTGTTCTAGTGCTTTATTCATTGCAAATTTGGGCTGCCTAGGTGACCATGTTCTTGAGCTTGCATGTAAAATTTATATGGTTCCAAGTAGTTCTAATGCATGATATAGGTCCTAGGAACTTGTAGGAGTAGTTTCTATCAATATTGTTCAGCTTGGTTCACTTTTATTTGAAGTTACTAAAAATTTCAGAATTTTTCAGAAAATAATGAAGAGATTTTTCAGGGGTTCATCGAGCCGAAACTCGAAGGAAAAGCAAAATGAATAAGTAGAGAGGCCCAAATATAATCTGCTTCGCACCACGGAGGTCGGCCGTGTGAATGGCCTTCCGATGATTTCTTGAGAGCAGCCGAGATTTATGATGATTTTTATGAATTGGCTAAGAATGCAGGCCTCACCGACTTCCTCCGCGACCAACGCGAATAGTATCTCTTACTCACCAATAGTTTTGTGCAAAACTTCTACTATTATCCTAGGGAATCCCCTCCTTCAGTAGAGTTTCATTTATATGATGTGGTTAAGAAGATGTCACTATATGAATTTTGCAGGGTTTGCAAAATACCTTTCGAGGGTAGCTTAGAGGAACCACATCGTAGAGATGTGGACGGGTTTATTGACACTATTACTGTAGGGAAACTAGGAAAGTTTCCGATGCAAGACTCACTAGCATACATTTTCCTGTTTTACGCTACTTTGCAATATTTGCTAGTTGTTGCCTAATTGGTCGCGGAAACTATGGAAACCTTAGTGTTCCTGATATTATTATTTTCTTCCATGGTTTATTCCGTGACGACTCTGTTAGTATGGGCGGTATTATTGCTAAACAATTAAGTCTGAACCGTACAAAGGGCCCCATCTTTGGAGGTGTCTATGCTTCCTACATACTATAACATACCTATTAGGCACTATGAAAAGGAAGAAAAATTGTTGCCTACTGTTTATTTAGATTACAAGAGTATGGTAGCGCATGATTTTATTGTAAAGAATAGGGAAAGGGAGCTTAAATACAAATTGTTCTTTGATAAACATCATCCTGAGACTATTACCCTGCCTGCTCCTTCCTTGTTTGATTTATCTGCAGGCAAGTACCTTATTTCATTTGAGGCCATTCACGCCTACCGGAACCCTACATCAGCTGCGGAGCCAGAGCCGGAACCAAAATTTGATCCTCCACGACAGTCTGATTACTAGTGGGATCCGGAGGTGATTGCCAGCCATTGGCAATCTGAGTATCCATCTCAGTACGACCCCAACTACAACTTTGGATATCCGCCAGACCATCCGTGGAATACCTAAGAAACTAGGAGATACAGGAGTACCAACTATAACATGCTCCATTAAAAAAAAACTATGTTAAAACTGCTTTATGTGATCTTGGAGCCGGTGTTAGTGTTATGCCTCTCTCTTTATATCGTAGACTTGATTTGAATAAGTTGACACCTACGGAAATATCTTTATAAATGGTTGATAAATCAACTGCTATACTTGTCGGTATTTGTGAGGATGTGCCTGTTGTGGTTGCAAGCGTTACTATTTAAACGGACTTTGTTATTCTTGATATTCCCGAGGATGATAGTATGTCTATTATTCTTGGAAGACCCTTTTTGAATACTGCAGGGGCTGTTATTGATTGCAACAAGGGCAATGTCACTTTTCATGTTAATGGTAATGAGCATACGGTACAGTTTTCGAGGAAACAACCTCAAGTCCACAGTATCAAATTCTATTGGAAAAATTCCATCGATTATTTTTGGAGGTTTTGAATTTCCTCTTCCTACTGTCAAGAAGAAATATGATATTCTTGTTATTGGGGATGTGCATATCCCCGTTGAGGTAACATAGTGGCATTCGAAATTTCTCCGGTTTCATGTTACTCGAAATAAGTTTGTTAACAAGACTTGATCAACCTTCTTAGTGGATTCCTTTTGATGAGCATGAGATGGATGAAGCTAGAAAGCAAAACCTTCTATACCCTCTTTTTACTTTCTGTTATTTATATTAAATAAAGCAAAAATAGTAATTTCTGTCTATTTTCTTAATTATCTATGCAATATAAAAATACCCCGAAAATAAAAGTTCTCCAAATGCCCTGCCAATTTAATATGATTTTTTCTGGAATATTTGAGAATATTTGGCACTGAGAACATAGCAGGGGGAGCAAGCACCTGGCCACGAGGGTCCAGGGCGCGCCCACTCCCCTGGGCGTGCCCCCTGCCTCGTGGGCCCACGGTGGCTCCTCTCCACTTATTCCTGCACCCACACACTTCTTCTTCCTCCCAAAAAAATCACCATCCAGCTGAAGCATGAGTTCTTGCTCATTTTGCTGCGATTTTCGATCTCCTTGCTCAAAGCACCTCTCACAAAACTGCTTTTGGGGATTGTTCCTTGGTATGTGACTCCTCCATTGGTCCAATTAGTTTTTGTTCTAGTGCTTTATTCATTGCAAATTTGGGCTGCCTAGGTGACCATGTTCTTGAGCTTGCATGTAAAATTTATATGGTTCCAAGTAGTTCTAATGCATGATATAGGTCCTAGGAACTTGTAGGAGTAGTTTCTATCAATATTGTTCAGCTTGGTTCACTTTTATTTGAAGTTACTAAAAATTTCAGAATTTTTCAGAAAATAATGAAGAGATTTTTCAGGGGTTCATCGAGCCGAAACTCGAAGGAAAAGCAAAATGAATAAGTAGAGAGGCCCAAATATAATCTGCTTCGCACCACGGAGGTTCGGCCGTGTGAATGGCCTTCCGATGATTTCTTGAGAGCAGCCGAGATTTATGATGATTTTTATGAATTGGCTAAGAATGCAGGCCTCACCGACTTCCTCCGCGACCAACGCGAATAGTATCTCTTACTCACCAATAGTTTTGTGCAAAACTTCTACTATTATCCTAGGGAATCCCCTCCTTCAGTAGAGTTTCATTTATATGATGTGGTTAAGAAGATGTCACTATATGAATTTTGCAGGGTTTGCAAAATACCTTTCGAGGGTAGCTTAGAGGAACCACATCGTAGAGATGTGGACGGGTTTATTGACACTATTACTGTAGGGAAACTAGGAAAGTTTCCGATGCAAGACTCACTAGCATACATTTTCCTGTTTTACGCTACTTTGCAATATTTGCTAGTTGTTGCCTAATTGGTCGCGGAAACTATGGAAACCTTAGTGTTCCTGATATTATTATTTTCTTCCATGGTTTATTCCGTGACGACTCTGTTAGTATGGGCGGTATTATTGCTAAACAATTAAGTCTGAACCGTACAAAGGGCCCCATCTTTGGAGGTGTCTATGCTTCCTACATACTATAACATACCTATTAGGCACTATGAAAAGGAAGAAAAATTGTTGCCTACTGTTTATTTAGATTACAAGAGTATGGTAGCGCATGATTTTATTGTAAAGAATAGGGAAAGGGAGCTTAAATACAAATTGTTCTTTGATAAACATCATCCTGAGACTATTACCCTGCCTGCTCCTTCCTTGTTTGATTTATCTGCAGGCAAGTACCTTATTTCATTTGAGGCCATTCACGCCTACCGGAACCCTACATCAGCTGCGGAGCCAGAGCCGGAACCAAAATTTGATCCTCCACGACAGTCTGATTACTAGTGGGATCCGGAGGTGATTGCCAGCCATTGGCAATCTGAGTATCCATCTCAGTACGACCCCAACTACAACTTTGGATATCCGCCAGACCATCCGTGGCAATAGACCAACTTAGGCCAAAAGCCTAAGCTTGGGGGAGTACGTACTTCTCACTAACACTACATTCATGTTCACACGCTCATTGCTAGTTGTCGGTGATCAGACTTTTTCATTGTAATATCCATGCTAGTTTATTTCTTTTTTACGCTTTCTTCTTGTGTGTTTGATAAACCTAAATAAACACCAAAAAATTAGTTGTAGCTTTTAGCTAGTTTTAATTTACATGCTTGTAGTGGTAATTAAAAAGAAAACCCAAAAAGATTTCATGTTCTTCTTTTGCTTGTTGGGAGCTTTCCCGTGTAAATAGTTTTATTTCTTTTCTTTTCTTTGGGGTCGATAGGAGAAGATCATGATTAAATTGTTGAAGTGACTCCTATATGCATTATTGTTGATTTAACCAGGAGTCCATATTGCCTTGTCTTCTCCTGTTTATTGAATACTTGCAGATTCCATCTTAGCCCAATGCACGTGCACTGTTATTATTATTCACATCATTCAGTCGTGCAAGTGAAAGGCAATTATGAAGATATATGATGGACTGATTGAGATGGGAGAAGCTGGTATGAACTCGACCTCTCTTGTTTTTGTAAATATGATTAGTTCATCATTCCTGATTTAGCCTATTATGAATAAACATGTTTGCAATGACAATTAGAGATTATAGTTTCTTATGCCATGCTTAATTAGCTAGGAGCTTATAATGGTTTACCTTGTGTGCCAACATGCTATTAAAACTAGTCGCTAACCCGTGCGAATGCACGGGCTAGCATGCAATACAGCTTTCTACGGTATGGGAATCTACAATAATTTTTGTGCAATGGATTGTCTCCTATAAAAGAACTACAAACGTACAGACAAACTAAAATTACAACTATTTAGTAATTACAAAAGATGACGATATGAAAAGGTCGCATGCATATGAAGTATAATCATTACATAACTTTTGAAATATAATCTTCAACAATATAATATTGGCTATATACAGTTTTTGCATAATGTATGAAATTATGATAATGTTATCAACGGTTACTTTCCATAATGCAAACAGTAAATTGCAAATTTACTATGTATTTAAATATAACATATAGAAACATTTCTTGCTATTTTTGCTCAGATTTCTAATGTAAACACCTAGACACAAATTTCTATTCTCATGGGAGACTTATCTTGTTCCATGTTTATTTTGACAGGTCTACACCCATATTTTAGTTATATTTTGAAATACTGAGGCTAATTAAGTTCACATTTGTACTTTTTATAGTATTAGAATTGTGAAAGCTAACATTTGATAGGTTGAAGTGATGTGTCGTTACATATTAACTTTTGTCTTGTCCGTCAAGTCTTAAAATAATCTAGTTAGTTTTTTTCTTACAATTTTTTTGATTTATCGTTAATACTAAACATAAATAATTTTGAACTGGTATATCTAGCCGGTGTTCTGAGATGGTTAAGTCAAGCAAACTTTCTCACAAAAGCAGTCAAATATAGTAATACACAATATACATTCGATATAATTCAATGAGATCGCATAATATTCCGCTGGAAAATAGACTCCACATTGTTCTTTTCACCACGACAGATCCCACAATATTCTTAAATATAGAACATTGTATTTTTTAGATCAGTGGTACTATCGCTTGTTTTTGCATATTGAATATTGCACATTTGATAAGAGAAAATGAATTTTTAGTTGTATTTTATGCAAATCACTCAAATTTCTAAATTTTGTAGTTGTAAAAGAAAGTTACAGAATAAAATAAACATTCTCTCACTTCGTATATTTATCCACAAAAATGATACAAATAGCACTTAAATATAGAATATACTATTATAAATAAGAATAGGGCCTTTTATATTTGCATGATCTAAAAAGAGCATGGTCAACAATAAAAAATCATAAGTAGGAATGGCATACCAAAGAAAATCGAAATGTGTTGTGTACATTGACCCAACATACCGTCACAACCTAAAGGATTTGAGATATCATGACTAATTCAAAAGGGAATATATTTCTGTGAATAAGTAATGGATACGTCTGACTGACCATAAACTGAATTGGCACAAACTATATATCTTAAGATAGCGTGCTGACATTATTTATATTGTTTAGGTTTCCACTATATGAAGGATAGAAATTAATAATCAAAAAACCATCTACTATAAAAAAAACCATTTACTATATGGCTAGTCACTTTAAATGGTGTAAACAATGGATGGGAAATAGTAACAGACATTTATTGAGGATACCATTGGATAAGTATAGAAACATATGAGAGATCGGATCCCATTTTGTTATCCTACAATCTCCAAAACCATTTGAAACATAAGATGTCACCTTTAAGAATTGTAATTGTAGACAATTCGGTGAATCAAAGAGGCCTTATTTTAGAGGCTAGTTAGAGAGGCGTTCTTTTATTTATTTTTATTTCTTTCCTTTTTTTTCCTCCCCATTTGTAACATACTATTATTTTAATGAAAATATACCGTAGAACTATTGTTCTATGGTTTGCGGCTAAAAAAGGCCCGTTTTTGTAAAAACATTTAGATGGATGAACCAATATTTTAGTAGACGCTCTAAACAAGAGCTCCAAGTTATTTTATTCATGGATCAAGCATCTCCTATCCCATATAAAGTGGTACTCATCTGAGAGATACTATCAAGGTCCCTGAGAAGACTATCTATTAATATGACTCATCTTACTTACCTTGAGAGTTGCTGGGAATTAAGGCCACAAATTTTCTTTTTGCTCACCTTACATACCATCCTGGTAACGCAGAATTAACGACAAACTCTCCTTTCTAATACTTCACCAAATGTCTGCGACATAAGATGTTAAACTGGATGCTATAGAACTAATCAAAACATATCACAAGGAATCAAAAACTTAATGCACAACACACACTTACTTACGGATCAGACATGATATAGTGTCTATCATCACCTGCATGCATCCGTATTTATAAGAACTATTGGGCTGCTATATTACAGAATTTTTTTCAGCTATTTTCATTCAGGCACTGGAATTGAATATCTCATATTAAGTTATTAACTCTTTTTACTACAGCTGCATGTGCATGCCTATTATTGTACAAATATATCTTCCAGCAACCATGTTAGGCCTTATTATAGCTCTTGCGTTGTACACCTGTCCTTATCTTAAGAATCCACCTATTGTTGAAAGACAGTCTGCTTTCATGTCACTCTAAACTAATCATGTTTTACTTCGCTGCTTTTCCCTTTATTGGACACCATCTTCTCCATGTATTTCGTAAATATGCTTGTTCCTAGGCTTCCTTCATCAGCATATACACCATGTGCGCATCCTCAAATGCTACAGAAACATCCGATGCAGGTGATGTTAATACGTAGATTTTAGAAACATCCTGCCTGGGGATTTTAAATTGAGGAAAACACATCAAATATTAGCATCAGGCTAGCAATCAACCAACATGGATATTCAGAGTCGCTGTTAGGTTAGATGTCTGGTGTCTAAGACCCCTTTGCCTAAACATGACACATGGTGCTATCTGGGTAGCTCTACTGGGTCGTAGTTTTGCCGAGTGCACAAAATGGCAAAACTATGGTGCCACGTGGGATGGTCATTGACTCATCATTCGGTCTGTGTCATTTGTTTACCGAGTTACCCTTGTTCTGCACTAAACGAAGTTTTTTGCAGTTGTCTACTTAGTGCCTGTAGAAAAGAACCCGACAAAATAAACATTGTCGGCAGACGTCCAATATAGTCATGTTTTCCTAGTGCTGCCGTGTTTTTTTGGCCTTTGCCGAGTGCATTTGGCACTCAAAAAAATTGGGAATTCCAGTAGTGAGCATGTCCAGTGTCCTAATATATATTGTACATGCATAGAAATAAAAAAGTCTTTGTAAATATACTTTAAAAATTACTCTTCGCAACATGTGCGTGCCAAATTGTATATATTATATCAACCGGATTTTGTTCAAATCTCTATTGATTGATAGAATTGTGAAGACCATTAAAATTTTATATCTATATACATGAGTAGCAAAACAAATCTTCACTGTCTCAAGAAAATGAGCACAAAAGTGAATTGGTTATCCAACGTAAAGGGAAAATGTGTATTAGAGGACCAAAACAGGGAACAAATAGTTTTGAAAAGCCATAAGTTTTGACATACATGTATTGAATCCAACAACTCAGCAGCCTTGTTATAATCATTTCTGAATTTATAAAGTCAGAAGAAATAAAATCGATAAGCTAAGAAATTATGCAGTTGGGAGTGCATTTATAGAAGTCTGAATAATGTGAATAATATAATGGCGAAAGTAGCAGGAGCAACAGTGTTACATATCTCGGGGAAGTTCTTTTAACAATCTCAAAGGACAATTGGCGCAAAATAACCATAGGTATTTAGCCTTGTTGGCGAATTGGTCAAGAAATTAAGAAGACAAACTGAACATACACATGTTTTAGTTGAGCGAAATGTGTGGAAAATATGATGAAATAACTTGTTTAAGTGAACATCATCAGATCAAGTGTATAATGGCAGGTAGGGGTGAGTGCATGCTATAGAAACTGAAACGCTACATACATGTACACTTAAGAGCATCCATGTTGGACTGTCTTCCATAGGTAATTGATAGAATTATGCTCCAGTGTACCTGCATATGTCTGTACATAGCATAAATGTGAATTTTGAAGTGCATTGTTCAATAAGTGGAACTTAAAAATCAGAAGATACTTTATGTTGGAGCATCATATGGTTTTTATGGTGTTTCCAAATCACGTGCCACAACTTTCAGACTGCAATTCCATTTGTGATTCATGGCAGGAATTAGATGGCATTTAGCAAAATGTGCACATGTGAAAAAGGGAAGACCCGATCGGACCTGAATTCATCTAGTGATAATAAATATATATGAAATCTGGAAGATAGTAATGATGGGTTACGTTAGCCGTAGAAGCAGACCTGCAATTATTCTGATTTGAAGGAAAAACATCAAACACATGCTATCCAATTTCTAACTTAGTAATAAGATAAAACAAAACAGAGATGCTGTCATTTGGAAAATTACCAGTCATTGGCTTCAAACTGCGGTTAGTGCATCTACACCTTGGATCCATAAACCATCGTGGCCTAGAAACTTTCAGAAAATTAATACTACAATTCAGCTGGAGCACAAAATCAGAATGTTATATGTCTAACATAGCATGATTCTTTTAGTTGTTTTCGACAAATCATAGTGTTCATGCTTACCCTGCTGTTGCGCTGAGTGGATGGTCAATGTCTTTGCGAGATAATTGTTCTTCAAGATTACCTTCCCTCCATGGGACAGCATGGTCAACATCCACCATTTGCGACGGCACCAACCACAACAGGAGCTCCGTCCTTCTCCATATCCCCCGCCCCCTGCCCATCTTGGTTGAGTGATTGAGAAAACTATGATTGGGGAAGCCAAATCACAGCAGAGAGTCAATGATAGGGTCAATTAGTGAGAAAATAGAGATCCCCCCGTATTGGAAGGATTGGAGTTGTACTTGGATGTGTCTTTTTCTACATATAAGGTACATGTTTCTTTTCTGTGCGCTACAGAAAGATTTTTTTTTTTGTTTTTTGAGGGATCGAGAACACTGATTTTATTTTGCCATGGCAATCATCAGCTTCAAGAAGACACACGATAAAGGAGATTGAATCCCTAGACAACATTATTAAAGGGCACGATGACAACAACTGAATCTGAACTGGCAAAAAGAAATTCAAAACAAATTAGTGTGAGGACTGAGAAGACGAACCTGAAAAGAATTGAATCCAGACCGGCAAAAAGAAATTGAAAATAAATCAGTGCAAGGACTGAGAATACGAACCTGATCTAGATGAGGAAAATAATTTTACTGTAATAAGCTCCATGAGCGCAGGAGATGGATGCCCTAAATTCCTTGCTGCAATTTGGGAGAGACACGATCTGTTTCCATGTGGAGATAAGCGCAGAATCCATGCACTAACGTTCTTGGTGCAAATTTGCAATTGGGAGAGACACAGATCTGCTTGTGGAGAGGAAGAGAGATGAGAGTTTGAGGGAGAGAGAGAGACATGAGAGATTGAGAGTGGGATCGATGACCAACTTCGTTGTTCCAATCTAAGAGAGACCTGGGTCTCTTTTCCATGAGAATATGAATAGAGACGTGAGAGATAATATGGCTACTTTAGATTTTTTTTTACCGGGAAAGGAAGAATCGGTGGATGTACACCGCTCCTAATTTTTCATTAACGTGAGAATTAATAGGTGTCTTTTTTCCCAGAGAGCAATAGATAGATTAGATCTACACCGTAATAACTCGGTCCCATCAGATTAACGGCTCCTAATTACTGATTAACGTGGGAATTTGTAGGGAGTCTAGGATTAGTATAGGTATATAGAGGTATAGATAGATAGATGGTTGTGATGTGGTATGATAGGGTGGTATCCTCTTTGAACGATTCGAGTGGCTTGACTTGGCACATGTTCACGCATGTAGTTGAAACAAAATCAACATAGCCTCTATGATATTTATGTTGATGGTGCATTATATCCTGCTCATGCTTGCATTCGGTGTTGATTAATTTTAATGCATGCATGTTCATGGCTGTTGTCGCTCTCTAGCTGGTCGCTTCCCAGTCTTTTACTAGCCTTCACCTGTACTAAGCGGGAATACTGCTTGTGCATCCAATCCCATAAACCCCAAAGTTATTCCATATGAGTCCACTATACCTTCCTATATGTGGTATCTACCTGCCGTTCCAAGTAAATTTGTATGTGCCAAACTCTAAACCTTCAAATAAACATTCTGTTTTGTATGCTCGAATAGCTCATGTATCAACTAGGGCTGTTCGTATCTTCCATGTTAGGCGGGTTATTCTCAAGAGGTGTGGACTCCGCTCCTCACTCACAAGAAAATGGCTGGCCACCGAGATGCACAGTCCCATGCTTCATGCAAATCAAATTAAAATAATTGCAAACAAAACTCCCCCGGGACTGTTGTTAGTTGGAGGCAATCGTTGTTTTGAGCAAGCCATGGATTGATGCCTGTTGGTGGAGGGGGAGTATAAACTTTACCATTCTGTTTGGGAACCGCCTATAATGTGTGTAGCATGGAAGATATTGCCATCTCTTGTTTGTTATGTTGACAATGAAAGTATACCGCTCAAAATATTATTCATCTCTATTTCAAAATCGAGCTCTGGCACCTCTACAAATCCCTACTTCCCTCTGCGAAGGGCCTATCTATTTACTTTTATGTTGAGTCATCACCCTCTTATTAAAAGAACCAGTTGGAGAGCACCGCTGTCATTTGCATTCATTACTGTTAGTTTACATTGAGTATGACTTGACTGGATCTCTTTCACCATGAATTACAATGTCTAGTCAGTCCTTGATCTTTAAAGGTGCTCTGCATTTATGTTTTGCGGTCTCAGAAAGGGCTAGCGAGATACCATCTTGTTATATCATATTATGATTGTTTTGAGAAAGTGTTGTCATCCGAGATTTATTATTATTGCTCGCTAGTTGATTATGCCATTGATATGAGTAAACATGAGACCTAAGTGTTATTGTGAATGTGGTTAGTTCATAATCTTTGCTGAAAACATGAATGCTGGCTTTACATATTTACAACAACAAGAGCAAACAGAGTTTGTATAAGTTTTTCTTTATCACCTTCAGTTTGTCAACTGAATTGCTTGAGGACAAGCAAAGGTTCAAGCTTGGGGGAATTGATACGTCTCCATCGTATCTACTTTTCCAAACACTTTTGCCCTTGTTTTGGACTCTAACTTGCATGATTTGAATGGAACTAACCCGGACTGACGTTGTTTTCAGCAGAATTGCCATGGTGTTATTTATGTGCAAAAACAAAAGTTCTCGGAATGACCGCTACCTCTTGAGCACTGCGTTGTTTTTCCCTGAAGAGGAAGGGATGATCCAGAAAAGTAGCGTAAGTATTTCCTCAGTTTTTGAGAACCAAGGTATCAATCTAGTAGGTGGCTACACGCGAGTCCCTCGTACCTGCACAAAACAAATAATTCCTTGCAACCAACGCGAATAGGGGTTGTCAATCCCTACACGGCCACTTGCGAGAGTGAGATCTGATAGATATGATAAGATAATATTTCTGATATTTTTGTGATAAAGATGCAAAGTAAAATAAAGGCAAAGTAAAAAAGCAAAGGAAATAACTAAGCAGTAGGAGATTAATATGATAAAGATAGACCCGGGGGCCATAGGTTTCACTAGTGGCTTCTCTCGAGAGCATAATTATTCTATGGTGGGTGAACAAATTACTGTAGAGAAATTGACAAAATTGAGCATAGTTATGAGAATATCTAGCTATGATCATGTATATAGGCATCACGTCCACTAGTGCAGAACCAGGCAATAGCACCGGTTCGTAAGGCCCTTTAGTGCCGGTTTGGTAACCGGCGCTAAAATGTAGGCACTAAAGGCCACCCCCCCTTTAGTACCGGTTCAGCATGAACCGGTGCTAAAGGGCAACCACGTGGCATGAGCCAGCTTCGGGGGCAGGGAGCCCTTTAGTACCGGTTGGTGTCACCAATCGGTATTAAAATGTTGGGGGGGTTTTGGGTTTATGATTTATTTTTCATTTAATTTTGTGTTTTCCATTTAATTATTTTTCGTTTGCTGGTATTTTATGATACTACATATTGTACACGTTATGCATATATATAAATAGAATTTCTAGTAGAACCGATCATAATATATATATCATCGAATGTCTCACAACCACCATTAATTAATTCACACATATATATACACATGTATATATATATACAATTTCTCCTAATTGGTGCCTTCGGAGCCAGTGGCATTAGCCTAGCTAATTGGTGCCTTCGGAGCACGATAACAATTGGAAGTGGTTCATGGGGGCGGTAGCGGGTAATAGTATTCTCCTTTGGGATCTATGACCTGGTCAAGCAAAAATCCCTCTATTTCCTCTTGAATTGCTTCTATGCGGTCCTGTGCTAGGAGCTTGTCCCACACCTCTTTGAACTGTTAAGAAGGAGATCAATATGCATGTGTATTAGTTGTGTGACTAGATATCGATAATGGTGTAAAAATTGTGAATAGTGTTCTCACAATCGATATCGTACCCACTCCTGTCTTTGAGATTTGCTCCTTTCGGACGCCATCATGCGAATGTTCTCGCAAACGTAGTATGCACATAGATCATTCCCCGGCGCCTGCTTCAGGGCCTTTATGAGAATGGAATTTGATCAGATAATAATTAATCAAGCATGATAATTAAAGAGATGGCAGCTAGCTAGTACTACTTAATTACTTACCTTGGGTCGATACCATTTCAGATTTTGTTTCCATGGGCCTGGAGTGACCCTGATAAACTTTTCCCAAGCCCTGCCACGCCGACAAAGAAAATGAATAAATGGGTTATTAAATAGTTGTTATTAGGAAATGACGAGCTAATTAAATAAGCCGAGATATAGTTAATAATGATTGAAATTACCTGTTGACTATCCCCTTCACGATGGTGTAGTCACTTGCTTTCTTAAGTAGTGAGTCTAGTACTTCAACTGTTCCTTCATCAACTTTAATGATTAACAAGATCAAGTGAAATCTGCATGCACACACGTTTGCATGTCTTAATTAAGCAGGCATATGTAAGAAAAAACATGTAGCTATAGCTAGTAGGGAAAAACAGAATTTGTAGTACAAGACAGTGTGACTCACTGGAAGTTGTAAGGAAGTAGTATATCTTCATTGTATTTGAGTTCCTTGAAGAACTGTAGCATGCTTTCCTCTACACTTTTTTCGTGATATGGATCTATTTTCCATGTGTATTCATTAATGGTATTTGGGTCAACGAACCCAATGCCATAGCGTCCACCTTTTTTCATTTCATAAATCTTCATCCTGCATAATACCACAAAAAAGAATATAGTGAGGATAATTATAGGTAATGATTGATCAAAATGATCACTACAGCTAGCTTGAGACTTAAATTACAGAAAGAAATCACTTACAGACAATAGCAACTGAGGATAGATTTGTCGAGTGCGTCTTTATTGTATAGCTGAAATAGTTCTGAATACTCAACGGTCACAGCTTTCTCATGGTAGTAATGCTCCTTGTTGACATTCACCATGAGGGACTCTCGATTGGAAATCTTGGTAATGTCCATGTACCATTGATGCAATTCATACATTCTCGTTGGGAGCTTATTGACCTCCTCTGGCTCGACCAAAGGTTGGCCCCGGGCATATTTCCGTTTTATTTCCTCCTCTCTAGTCGGAGACATGGGCTCGATATCGAGGAGTTGTCCAACAGTGATCCCGATCGATTCAGCCTGCGCAATATGCTCCTCGGTTATTACCACATCACCCACCCCGGGAACGTTAACGGTTTGCCCACAATAATATTGGGCGCACCTACTCTCATGTGTTGTTGGCACAACAAGCGGGGGGATTGATTGCGCCGCCTGTTCTCCCAGCTGGGGAACGGTTTTACCGCTCCTTTTGCCAGATGATTTGCTCAAGCTCGAGCTCGCCTCTTTCTGTAGACGTGCTCGATTTAACTTCCTGAGGTGGCGCTCATAGTCTGTGTCAACAGGCTTGGGAGCTGGTGGTCTAGCCATACGAATGAAGTGGTCAATCTTTTCCACAGGCACTTTCTCCCTTGGCAGCGGTGGCGGTTTCGGTGCAAAATGGGCTTCCACCTCGGCCTTCGATATGGCTACGTTTTCCTCCTCGGACTTGTCGTAAGGCCTCTGCGGAAGAGGCGCGAGGCTTGGACCATATTGAAATCGCTTGCCTCCGCCTGTACCTGCAGTACTACCATGACTTGTACCGCTACGCACCATAGCTGAGGCGGCTCTCTTCCGTGATTGCTGAGGTGGCGAAGACGGCTGATGTGGCTGAGTTGGAGGAGGAGGAGTGGCCTGAAGCTATGCCGGAATTGGAGGAGGAGTGGCCTAAAGCTGTGCCGGACTTGGAGGAGGAGTGGCCTGACGCTTTGCCGGACTTGGAGGAGGAGTGGCCTGAAGCTGTGCCGGACTTGGAGGAGTGGCCTGACGCGTTGGTGGACTTGGAGGAGCGGGAGTCTGCTGACTCGGTGGCGGACTGCGACGAGGAGTCAGATGACGCGGTGTCGGTGGCCTTCGAAAGATGATGCAATCCTTTCTCCATAGGATGATACGATGGTTGGCCTCTCCTAGTGTGTGCTCATCGTCACCTCCAGGAATGTCAAGCTCTAGCCCTGAATATTGGTCCACCACCTCATCAACCAAGACACGAGCATAGCCCGCTGGAATCAGGTTGCAATGGAAGGTTGCCTCGGGGGGATTCTTAAAAGCAAGGGCGTCCGCCACCTTCATGGATATGTTCTTCATTTTGAAGTGTAGCTCGCAGTTAGTGTTCTCCATGATGTCATCCACAGGGTAGCTATCCAGCAATGCGTCGCCCGGGGCGGAACCCACGCTGCTTCTCGGCATGGATGGGACGGTGCTATCCATTGGTGGATCATCCGCTAGCTACTGAGACCCCCTTTGCTGGCTAAGTGAGTCGATTTGCTCCTGCTGCCACTGGAATTTGATTGCCAAGTCTGCGTGCGCTGATTCTAGGCCTTGAAGGCGTTCATAGTCTAGCTTCCTCTGCTCCTCCTCCATCTTCCTCTTCTTCTCCTCCGCAATCTTCTTTCTCGCACGGGTTCTGTAGTCAGCGTTCCAGTCCGAAAACCCCTCATACCACGGAATAGAGCTCATGCCTCATGTTCTTCCCAGGTGTTCAGGATTTCCCAGGGCATGCGTAAGCTCGCCATTCTCTCTGTTGGGCTCGAACAACCCCGATCGAGCCTCTTCTATTGCATCAAGTAGCTTATCTTCGGCTCCGTCCAGACATGCCATCTTCGAAACTTTGCTTGTCTTCGGGTCCAACTCCCCTCCATGCGCATAGAACCAAGTCCTGCACCTGGGGGGCCAGCTCAATGTTTCTGAGTGACACATGCATCCAACATCTCTTTCTCAGACTTATCCCACTTAGGCATTCCCACCGCATAGCCACCTGGCCCCAACTTATGGAACTTATCCTTTTTTGTGGCATTGGCCTTGTTTATTCTGAACCGTTCCTTAGATAATTCCGAATCCTTGAATTTCACGAAATCGTCCCAATGAGCACTTTGCTTCTCTAGTGTTCCCTCGAATACTGGAGTCTTCCTTCCTCCCTTGACGTACTTGGCCCATTCACGAATCTTGTGGTTCTTGAATGCAACCGCCATCTTCCTAAGAGCAGCGTCCTTGACTTTCTCCACATCTGCATTTGTGAAATGATCTGGTAGGGTGAAATGTTCCATGAGCGTTTCCCAAAGCAAATGTTTCTGTCTGTCGTCGACAAAAGTAACTCCTGGACATGGCTTTGCTGGCTCTCTCCATTCTTGAAGGGAGATCGGGAGTTGGTCCTTCACAAGAACTCCGCACTGATGAATGAACTTGTCCGCAATCTTCTTAGGCGCTAATGGTTCGCCATTAGGTCTGATTGCCTTGATATTGTACTTTACGCCCTCCTTCAGCTTTTTCTTCGGGCCTCGTTTCGTCCTGTTGCCTGAAGATTTGCTCGATCCGGATGGCTAAAAAAAGAAAGATCGATTCATTAATATATCTTCAAGTCATTTAAAACATGTGATGATCACCAGATGCCTGCTTATATAAATATATATACCTCGTCGGTCTTTGTTGTTTCAAGATCAACATTTTCTTCGTCATGTTCATAGTTCATGACTTCATCAATTCGGTCGTCGCGATCGAATATCATATCACCCTCCCCGGTGTTGTTTAGATATTCAGAGCCGTCATAATCTTCTTCATTCTGATCATCATCTGGCCCGCGAGGATTGCGTATGATATTGAACAGGGCCTCTTCTCCCTCTCTGTCGGTATTGTCCGCCATAGGTTTTGTTTAACTAATCCAAAAGAAATATATTCAAATTGCAATGCATGGATGCAATCAATTAATAAGGAGAACTGAATCAATCATAGTACATAATAAGCATCATCGAATATAATCTCGAATACGTCGTCTCGAATAATAGATATAATCTCGAATACATCGTCTCGAATAATAGGTATAATCTCGAATACATTGTCTCAAATAATATATAATCTCAAATACATCGTCGGATCATGCGGCGCGGGCGGTGGACACCCAAAGAGAAGGAACCCTCACAGGATCATAGCTGAAGTGAGATCCCTGAAGAAACTGCCAGGTATTGGAGAACCTGCCGCCCTCTAACACAACCATGTAGCGATGGACGTGCTCGTCCTCCTCCCTGACACGACGACGTACCACCTCCGGCGGGGCCGGCTCCCTCCGCACCGAAACTGGCCCACGCAAACGACACCAAACGAGATCAGGGTCGACGACCGGGGCCGGGTTCCTCATCAAGTGGCGCGCCCCTCCAGGCAGCACCTCCCAGTGCTAGCTCGGCGGAGCCCAGTCCCGGACATGGGTCAACCGGACGTCGTCGCGGACGGGTCGACGGCGAGGATGTGGGCCGGGCATCGTCGAGAACAAATACTAGCTATATGCCCGCAAAAAGTAACATTTTTTTAATGATTGGATTTTGATAACTAAAATTTCTAACATTTTTATATAACTAGCATTCCTATAACATTTCTAACAATGCTATATAACTAACATTTCTATAACATTTCTAATATTTCTATAACTAAAAAACAGAAAAAAAAATTATAACATTTATATATATATAACTAACATTTGTATAACATTTCTAATATTTCTATAACTAAAAAAAGAAAAATTTCTAACTTTTTTATAACTATTTCTATAACTAAAAAAAGAAAAATTTCTAACTTCTTTATAACTATTTCTATATCTAAAAAACAGACAAATTTCTAACAATTCTAATATTTCTATAACATTTCTAACAATGCTATATAACTAACTATTTCTATAACTAAACAAAGAAAAATTTCTAACATTTTTATAACTATTTCTATAACTAAAAAACTAAAAAAATGTATGTGTGTGTGTGCTCACCGGCGAGGCGAGAGGCGACGGGGACGGTGATGGGCGCGGCGACGACGGGGATGGCGACGACGGGGGCAGGGACGGGGCGGCGACAACGGGGACGGGCCGGGGCGGCGACAACGGGGACGGGGTGGCGATGACGGGGACGGGGACGACGCGGGACGGGACGGGACGGCGCGGCGGTGACGACGGGGATGGGGACGACGGGGCGGCGACGACGGGGACGGGGGCGGCGACGGGGGCGGCGACGAGGGATATGGAGATGGGGGCGGCGGGCGACGGGGCAGAGGAGAAGAAGCAGATGAGAAACTGAAATTTTTGAAGTGTTTAGTTATATAGGATGGACCTTTAGTACCGGTTGGAGCCACCAACCGGTACTAAAGGCCTGTTTTGGCCACGCCAAGCGGCGGGAACCGCACACCCTTTAGTACCGGGTGTTGGCTCCAACCGATACTAAAGGGGGGGGCTTTAGTACCGGTTGGAGCCACCACCCGGTACTAAAGGGGGTGCGCTGGCAAGGTGCGGTGCAGCAAGTTTAGTCCCACCTCGCTAGCCGAGGGGCGTCCGCACTGGTTTATAACCCCGTGCGTTAGCTCTCTCGAGCTCCTCTCCAAAGCAGGCCTACTGGGCCTACATGTTCTGTGTTGCCCTGTGGGCCTACTGGGCCTTTGCGGGCCTGCATCCTGGCCCAACAACAGGTTGGGTTTCTAGTCGTATGAAGGCCGCTCTGGCCCAGTAGGCGGGCTTCTTTATTTTTTTTGCTTTATTTATTTTTGAGTTGTTTTTTGTGTATTTAGAGTTTCTTTGTGAATATTTTTGCTTTAGGTACAAAAAATTACAAACTTTCTGTTAGTGCCTGTAGTTTTCAAATTTGAATAGTTTAAATTTTGAATTATTTGAAATTAGTGTGAATCACTAGTTTGTGAATAACTTAACTTTAAAAATCAGTAAAGGCATGAAAGAATTTGTTTGCACATAAAATTTCTTCGCGTTTCAAATGCCAAAACACATAACTACCCTAACTATTACAGAGATTCCCTCCTGGGTGTGAAACACAGAAGAAAGTGGTGATAGTGAAGCCGATCACATCCCAGATCTTTCGGTGTGAAACTTTTTCTTCGCGTGTGTCCCTTTGCGCCGTAACCATGGAAAATCTTCATCATTTAACGGGATGCTCGGGTCAATATTCACTGTGAATGGAGCAATTTCATCAAACTTTTCATAATCTTCTGACATGTCTGTCTTGTCATCCACTCCCACGATGTTCCTCTTCCCAGAAAGAGCTATGTGCCGCTTTGGCTCATTGTACAATGTATTCGCTTCCTTATATTTTATTTTTCTTGGCTTGGTAGACATGTCCTTCACATAGAAAACCTGTGCCACATCATTGGCTAGGACGAATGGTTCGTCTGCATACGCAAGATTGTTGAGATCCACTGTTTTCATTCCGTACTGTGGGTCTTCCGTTACCTAGCCTCGTTTCATATTGACCCATTTGCACCGAAACAAAGGGACCTTCAAACCACGTCGATAGTCAAGTTCCCATATGGCCTGTATATAACCATAATATGTTTCCTTTCCCGTCTTGGTTTCTGCATCAAAGCGGACACCACTGTTTTGGTTGGTGCTCTTCTTATCTTGGGCGATCGTATAAAATGTATTACCATTTATCTCGTACCCTTTGAAAGTCATTATATTCGAAGATGGTAACTGGGACAACAAGTACAGGTCATCTTCAATAGAGGTGTCATGCATGGTACGTGTCTGCAACCAGCTGGCGAAACTCCTGGTTTGTTCACGTGTAATCCAGTCATCAGACCGCTCCGGGTGTTTGGAGCGTAGAAAATTCTTGTGTTCATCCATATACGGAGCCACCAAGGCGGAATTCTGTAGAACTGTGTAGTGTGCTTCAGTGAGAGAATGTCCGTCCATACATATTATTTGTTCCCCTCCTAGCATGCCTTTTCCATCCAGTCTGCCCTTATGCCGCGATTCAGGAACACCAATCGGCTTAAGGTCAGGAATAAAGTCAATACAAAACTCAATGACCTCCTCATTTTCATGGCCCTTGGAGATGCTTCCTTCTGGCCTAGCACGGTTATGAACATATTTCTTTAAGACTCCCATGAACCTCTCAAAGGGGAACATATTGTGTAGAAATACAGGACCCAAAATGTTAATCTCTTCGCATAGGTGAACTAGGACGTGCGTCATGATGTTGAAGAAGGATGGTGGTAACACCAACTCCAAACTCACAAGACATTGCACCAAATCATTCTCTAACCTTGGTATGATTTCTGGATCGATTACCTTCTGAGAGATTGCATTGAGAAATGCACATAGCTTCACTATGGCTAATCGAACGTTTTCTGGTAGAAGCCCCCTCAATGCAACCGGAAGAAGTTGCGTCATAATCACGTGGCAGTCATGAGACTTTAGGTTCTGGAACTTTTTCTCTGCCATGTTTATTATTCCCTTTATATTCGACGAGAAGCCAGACGGTACCTTAATACTAAGCAGGCATTCAAAGAAGATTTCCTTCTCTTCTTTGGTAAGAGCGTAGCTTGCATGACCCTGATGTATGCCATCTTTTCCGTGCATACGTTGCTGGTCCTCCCGTGCCTCAGGTGTATCTTTTGTCTTCCCATACACGCCCAAGAAGCCAAGTAGGGTCACACAAAGATTCTTCGTCACGTGCATCACGTCAATTGCGGAGCGGACCTCTAGGTCTTTCCAATAGGGCAGGTCCCAAAATATAGAATTCTTCTTCCACATGGGTGCGCGTCCGTCAGCGTCATTCGGAACAGGTTATCCACCAGGACCCTTTCCAAAGACCACCTTCAAATCCTTGACCATATCATGTACATCAGCACCAGTATGGTGGCGAGGCTTCATCCGGTGATCCGCCTCACCTTTGAAATGCTTGCCTTTCTTTCTTACGGGATGCCTGCTCGGAAGAAATCGACGATGTCCCAGGTACACATTCTTCTTACAATTAGCCAAATATATATTGTCGGTATCGTCCAAACAGTGCGTGCATGCGCGGTATCCCTTGTTTGTCTGTCCTGAAAGGTTACTGAGAGCAGGCCAATCATTGATGGTCACGAACGGCAACGCCTTTAGGTCAAATTCTTCCCCCATGTGCTCATCCCACGCACGTACACCTGTTCCATTCCACAGTTGTAAGAGTTCTTCAACTAATGGCCTTAGGTACACATCAATGTCATTGTCGGGTTGCTTAGGGCCTTGGATGAGCACTGGCATCATAATGAACTTCCGCTTCATGCACAACCAAGGAGGAAGGTTATACAAACATAGAGTCATAGGCCAGGTGCTATGGTTGCTGCTCTGCTCCCCAAAAGGATTAATGCCATCTGCGCTTAGACCAAACCATACGTTCCTTGCGTCATCTGCAAACTCCTTCCTGTACTTTCTTTCGATTTTTCTCCACTGCGACCCGTCAGTGGGTACTCTCAACTTTTCGTCTTTCTTACTGTCTTCTCTGTGCCATCGCATCACCTTGGCATGCTCTTTGTTTTGGAACAAACGTTTCAACCGTGGTATTATAGGAGCATACCACATCACCTTGGCAAGAATCTTCTTCCTGGGGCGCTCACCCTCGACATCACCAGGGTCATCGCAGCTAATCTTATAGCGCAATGCACCGCATACCGGGCAAGCGTTCAAATCCTCGTACTCACCGCGGTAGAGGATGCAATCATTAGGGCATGCATGTATCTTCTGCACCTCTAACCCTAGAGGGCAGACAGCCTTCTTTGCTTCGTACGTACTCTCGGGCAATTCGTTGTCCTTTGGAAGCATATCCTTTATCATTACCAGCAACTTTCCAAATCCCTTGTCAGATACACCATTCTCTACCTTCCATTGCAGCAATTCCAGTGTGGTGCCCAGCTTTTTCTTGTCACCTACGCAATTCGGGTACAACAATTTTTTGTAATCCTCTAACATGCGCTGCAACTTCTTCTTCTCCAAATCACTTGCGCAGTTTCTCTTTGCATCGGCAATGGCCCGACCTAGCTCATCAACGGGCTCATCCGATGCCTCTTCTTTAGCTTCTTCCCGCATTGCCGGCTCAGCTTCTTCCCGCATTACCGGCTCAGCTTCTTCCCTCATTGTTGTATCATCGTATTCAGGGAACCCATGGCCAGGATAGCTGTCGTCGTCCTCTTCTTCTTCATTGTCTTCCATCATAACCCCTCTTTCTCCATGCTTGGTCCAAACATTATAGTGGGGCATGAAACCAGACTCAAACAGGTGGACGTGAATGGTTCTTGACGTAGAGTAATTGCGACCATTCTTACAGCCAGCACATGGACAATGCATAAAACCATCCGCTCGCTTGTTTGCCTCAGCCGCAAGCAGAAAAGTACGCACGCCATTAATGAACTCGGGAGAGCATTGGTCATCGTACATCCATTGCCGGCTCATCTTCAATACACAGCACGGAAAACATCAAATTAATACAATACATAAAGTTCATACATAAAGATCATACAACACTTAAATGCAACAAACAAATAACTCTCTAGCTAAAGAATTTAAATGCGATCAAGATCGCAACTAAGGTAACAATTGATCCAACAGCATAATGATACCAAGCCTCACTATGAATGGCATATTTTCTAATCTTTCTAATTTTCAAGCGCATTTTCTCCATCTTAATCTTGTGATCATCGACGACAGCAGCAACATGCAACTCCAATTCCATCTTCTCCCCCTCAATTCTTTTCAATTTTTCCTTCAAATCCTCGTTTTCTCTTTCAACTAAATTTAACCTCTCGACAATAGGGTCGGTTGGAATTTCCGGTTCAACTACCTCCTACATACAAATATCTATGTCAACTTGATGGGCATAATTTGTCATAAACACGAAATGCAATGAATAGTTTTAAAATAGAATATACCACATCCGAATCATAACCTGGACGAGGGCCGACGGGGACGGATATCAAAACCATGGCACTATGCATAACAAACAACGTATGGGTAAGATAATTATATGAGTAACTATATATCCAAATCACACAAACATCATTTTTTATATAAAACTTCATGAACAAGAGGCTCACCACAAGGTGGTGCCGGCGGCGGGACGTTGCGAGCGATCGACGGTGGTTACGACGGAGATTTAGAAGGTACTAAGTAAACCACACCTACATATGCAAAACTAAGTGTTATTTTTGACCTCAAATTGCATATAAATCAAATACTAGCACATATATATAATTCCTCCCAAATTACTAAACTCAAAAATCAATCACTATATAAAGCATTGCACAAGCTAATCTAGCAATGAGAGATGAAAGGAAAAAGTTGCTAACCTTTGTGATCATTTGAATGGATGGGGGCCTTCAAATTTGTGATGAGCTTGAGAGGAAGAGGGAAAAGAACAGAGAGGAGAGGGGAAAGGGGAAGAACAGAGCGAGCTCGAGTGGATGAAGGGTCTATGTAGGACGACCTTTAGTACCGGTTCGTGATACGACCCGGTACTAAAGGTGCTGGAGGGGCCCTGGACTGACAACATCCTACCACCACTCACTTTAGTACCGGTTCGTGGCATGAACCGGTGCTAAAGGTTTTCCATGAACCGGTACTAATGAGAGTGGCCCGGCTAGCCGTTGGAACCGGCACTAATGTACACATTAGTGCCGGCTCAAATTCAAACCGGCACTAATGTGCTTCACGTTTGACCCTTTTTCTACTAGTGGTCCGAGACAAGTAGACCGACTCCTGCCTGCATCTACTACTATTACGCCACTCATCGACCGCTATCCAGCATGCATCTAGAATATTAAGTTAAAAACAGAGTAACGCCTTAAGCAAGATGACATGATGTAGAGGGATAGACTCATGCAATATGATGAAAACCCCATCTTGTTATCCTCGATGGCAACAATAAAATACGTGCCTTGTTGCCCCTACTGTCACTTGGAAAGGACACCGCAAGATTGAACCCAAAGCTAAGCACTTCTCCCATTGCAAGAAAGATCAATCTAGTAGGCCAAACCAAACTGATAATTCGAAGAGACTTGCAAAGATAACCAATCATACATAAAAGAATTCAGAGAAGATTCAAATATTATTCATAGATAGACTTGATCATAAACCCACAATTCATTGATCTCAACAAACACACCGCAAAAATAAGATTACATCGAATAATTCTCCACAAGAGAGGGGGAGAACATTGTATTGAGATCCAAAAAGAGAGAAGAAGCCATCCAGCTAATAACTATGGACCCGTAGGTCTGAGGTGAACTACTCACACTTCATCGGAGAGGCTATGGTGTTGATGTAGAAGCCCTCCATGATCGATGCCCCTTTCGACGGAGCTCCGGAACAGGCCCCAAGATGGGATCTCGTGGATACAGAAAGTTGCGGCGGTAGAATTAGGTTTTTGGCTCCGTATCTGATCGTTTGGGGGTACGTAGGTATATATAGGAGGAAGGAGTACGTCGGTGGAGCAACAGGGGGCCCACGAGGGTGGAGGGCGCGCCTGGGGTAGGCAGGCGCGCCCCCTACCTTTTGGCCTCCTCTCTTGTGCCTTGACGTAGGGTCCAAGTCTCCTGGGTCTTATTCATTGAGAAAATCACGTTCCCAAAGGTTTCATTATGTTTGGACTCCGTTTGATATTCCTTTTCTTCGAAACCCTAAAACAGGCAAAAAACATCAATTCTGGGCTGCGCCTACGGTTAATAGGTTAGTCCCAAAAATAATATAAAAGTGGATCATAAAGCCCAATAATGTCCAAAACAGTAGATAATATAGCATGGAGCAATCAAAAATTATAGATACGATGGAGACGTATCAATGACCTGAAACTCCACGGAGATTATTTTTGGAAATAATAAAAAATACTAGCAAAGAATCAAGGCTAGGGGGCCCACACCCTAGCCATGAGGGTGGGGGTGCGCCCCCTGCCTCGTGGCCCCACTGGAGCTCCACCGACCTCAACTCCAACTCCATATATTCGTGTTCGGGGAGAAAAAACCAAGGAGAAGGATTCATCGTGTTTTACGATACGGAGCCGCCGCCAAGCCCTAAACTCTCTTGGGAGGGCTGATCTGGAGTCCGTTCGGGGCTCCGGAGAGGGGAATCCGTCGCCGTCGTCATCATCAACCATCCTCCATCACCAATTTCATGATGCTCACCGCCGTGCGTGAGTAATTCCATCGTAGGCTTGCTGGACGGTGATGGGTTGGATGAGATTTATCATGTAATTGAGTTAGTTTTGTTAGGGTTTGATCCCTAGTATCCAATATGTTCTGAGGTTGATGTTGCTATGACTTTGCTATGCTTAATGCTTGTCACTAGGGCCCGAGTGCCATGATTTCAGATCTGAACCTATTATGTTTTCATCAATATATGAGAGTTCTTGATCCTATCTTGCAAGT
Organism: Triticum urartu; assembly: GCF_003073215.2. Classification (NCBI taxonomy): domain Eukaryota; kingdom Viridiplantae; phylum Streptophyta; class Magnoliopsida; order Poales; family Poaceae; genus Triticum; species Triticum urartu. The sequence continues at coordinate 93,511,625 of NC_053028.1, read as the reverse complement.
CTATAGTCACCTACTATGTGTTATGATCCGGCAACCCCGAAGTGACAATAATCGGGACCACTCCCGGTGATGACCTTAGTTTGAGGAGTTCATGTATTCACTATGTGTTAATGCTTTGGTCCGGTACTCTATTAAAAGGAGGCCTTAATATCCCTTAGTTTCCATTAGGACCCCACTGCCACGGGAGGGTAGGACAAAAGATGTCATGCAAGTTCTTTTCCATAAGCACGTATGACTATATTCGGAATACATGCCTACATTACATTGATGAATTGGAGCTAGTTCTGTGTCACCCTATGTTATGATTGTTACATGATGAACCGCATCCGGGATAATTCTCTATCACCGATCCATTGCCTACGAGCTTTCTATATATTTGTTCTTCGCTTATTTACCTTTTCCGTTGCTACTGTTGCAATCACTACAAAAACCCAAAAATATTACTTTTGCTACCGTTACTTCTGCTACTGTTACCACTACTATCATATTACTTTGCTATTAAATACTTTGCTGCAAATATTAAGTTATCTAGGTGTGGTTTAATTGACAACTCATTGACAACTCAGCTGCTAATACTTGAGAATATTCTTTGGCTCCCCTTGTGTCGAATCAATAAATTTGGGTTGAATACTCTACCCTCGAAAACTGTTGCGATCCCCTATACTTGTGGGTTATCATAGTGCACCAGGTTTTCACTTCGTCGGCTGTGAAGTTGGAACCGTTATCAGTGATGATGCTGTGTGGGACACCATAACGGTGTACGACGCTGGATATAAATTCTATTACTAACCCGGACTCGGCCGTTTTAACTGGTTTGGCCTCTATCCACTTAGTGAATTTATCCACCATGACCAACAGATATTTTTTCTTATGGCTTTTCCTTTAAGGGGTCCAACCATATCCAGTCCCCAGACCGCAAAAGGCCAAGTGATGGGGATTGTTTGTAGGGCGGTGGGGGCATATGGCTTTGATTAGCGAAGAGTTGGCATCCGACGCAATGTTGGACAAGGTCCTATGCATCTTCTCGGGCCGTCGACCAATAGAACCCTGTACGGAAGGCCTTTCTAACAAGGGCCCGAGTTGCGGCGTGGTGCCCGCTGAGACCGGCATGAATCTCAGCCAGGAGCTGCCACCCCTCCTCCTCGGAGATACATCTTTGGAGGACTCCGGTCGCGCTTTTCTTATAGAGCTCTCCGTCGTGAACCTTGTAGGCCTTCGAATGCCGGACAATGCGGTGGGCCTCATTCTGATCCTCAGGAAGTTCCTTCCTATTAAGGTAGGCCAAGAAGGGTTCAATCCATGGGGCAATGACTGCCATAATGAGATGCGCCGATGGTGTTATTTCGGTGGCTGAGCCTCCGATGATATCGGTGTGTTCAGAATCTGGGGTTGTGTACGGATCTAGACTAGTGTTGTCGTTTTCCCCTGCCACACCATGGATGGCTTAAAAAGCCTTTCCAGAAAGATATTAGGTGGGACGGGGTCGCGCTTGGCGCCGATACGAGCAAGAACGTCCGCCGCTTTATTACTTTCTCAAGCCACGTGATGGAACTCGAGCCCCTCGAACCGACCCGACATTTTTAGGACGGCACTACGATAAGCTACCATCTTCGGATCTTTGGCATCGAAGTCTCCATTTATTTGAGATATTGCAAGGTTTGAGTCCCCACGCACTTCCAGGCGCTGTATGCCCATGGAGACAGCCGTCCGCAGACCGTGCAATAAGGCCTCGTATTCAGCTGGATTATTGGAGTCTGTTTATAGTATGTGGAGTACGTACTGAACAACGTCTCCAGTGGGGGACATTAAAACGACGCCCGCTCCTAGCCCTGCCTGCATTTTGGAGCCATCGAAATACATAACCCAATTGGAATATGTGCCATACTCTTTAGGGAGTTCGGCTTCTGTCCATTCGGCGACGAAGTCGGCCAGTACTTGGGATTTAATAGCTCGACGTGGTTTGTATGTAATCTCAAATGGAAGGAGCTCAATGGCCCATTTGGCAATCCGGCCTGTGGCATCGCGGTTGTTTATTATGTCATTGAGTGGTACTTCGGAAGCCACCGTGATCGAACACTCCTGGAAGTAGTGTCGTAGCTTTCGAGATGCCATGAAGACCGCGTATGCTATCTTTTGATAATGGGGGTACCGGGATTTGAATGGTGTAAGGACAGTGGATACGGAGTATACTGGCTTTTGAAGCGGGAATTTATGTCCGTCCTGCTCTCGTTCAATGACGAGCACGGCGCTCACCACTTGATGTGTTGCCGATATGTATAGCAGCATGGGTTTGCCGACGTTTGGCGCGGCCAGGATTGGGTTGCTCGCTAGGAGTGTTTTTATTTCTTCCAGTCTGGCTGTTGCCGCGTCCGTCCACTCGAAGTGATCAGTTGGCCGTAGAAGGCGATAGAGTGGTAGTGCCTTTTCTCCCGATCTGGAGATAAAGCGGCTTAGAGCTGCCACACAACCCTCGAGTTTTTGGACTTGTTTAAGGTCTGTTGGCATAGCCAACTGTGTCAGAGCTCGGATTTTGGCTGGATTTGCTTCAATTCCTCTATTGGAGACGATGAAGCCCAACAGCTTTCCTGCGGGGACGCCAAAAACACATTTTTCCGGAGGTTGTCAAATGTGAGGCGTAGGTCATCTATTAGTGTTTCGACGTGCCTTGTCTTGATTACAACGTTGTCCACATAGGCTTCAACTGTCTTTCCGATTTGTTTTTCCAGGCATGTTTGGATCATGCGTTGGTAGGTGGCATCGGCGTTCTTGAGCCCGAAGGGCATGGTGTTGAAGCAGAATGGCCCATATGGGGTGATGAATGCTGTTGCAGCTTGGTCGGACTCCTTCATTTTGATTTGATGGTATCCGGAATATGCGTTGAGGAAATACAGTGAGTCGTGTCCTACGGTAGCATCAATGATTTGATCAATGCGGGGGATGGGGAAGGGATCCTTAGGGCAAGCCTTATTGAGGTCTTTAAAATCGACGCACAGGCGCCAGGAGTTATCCTTCTTTGGTACCATCACCAGGTTTGCCAGCCAGTCCGGATGTTTTATTTCTCTAATGAATCCGGCCTCGATTAGCTTGGCTAGCTCCTCTCCCATGGCTTGACGTTTGGGTTCAGAAAAGCGCCGCAGTGTTTGTTTGACCGGTTTGTATCCCTTTAATATGTTGAGATTGTGCTCGGCCAGTTTGCGCGGGATACCTGGCATGTCAGAAGAGTGCCAGGCGAATATATCCCAGTTTTCGCGAAGAATATCCCTTAGCGTGGCGTCGACTGTTGGGTCTAGTTGTGCCCTAATAGATGCTGTCTTTTTGGTGTCCGTTGGATGGACCTGTAATTTGACTATTTCTTCCACTGGCTTGAAGGAGGTGGACTTGGGGCGTTTGTCTAAGATCAGATCGTCCCTGTCCACCGTGGAGCGCAATGCGGTTAATTCTTCGGCCGCGAGGGCTTTAGATAATGCCTCAAGGGCCAGGGATGCGGTTTTTATTTTTGGCGCGGAGTGCTATGTCCGGATCACTGGCGAGAGTGATTATGCCTTTGGGCCCGAGCATCTTAAGTTTCATGTACCCGTAATGAGGTACATCTTGGAAGCGTGTAAATGCCTCCCGCCCCAAAAGGGCGTGATATCCGCTGTTGAAAGGGGCCACTTGGAAGGTTATTTCTTCGTATCGATAATTCTCCTGCATGCCGAATACCACGTCGAGTGTTATTTTTCCCGCACACCGCGCCTCTCGACTGGGAATAATTCCTCAGAAGGTCGTGCTGCTTTGCTCAATGCGGCTCATGTCTATTTCCATTTTGTGGAGTGTATCTTCGTAGATGAGGTTTACTCCGCTGCCGCCGTCCATGAGGACCTTGGTGAGTCGAAAGCCGTCCACGATTGGACTGAGGACCAAGGCAGCTGGTGCTCGGAATGTCCTGTATTTTGGTTCGTCGCTGGTATTAAAAGTTATAGCCGTGTCGTTCCAAGGGTTTATTGCTGCTATTTGACAGACTTCGGCGAGTCCACGTAGTGCTCTTTTGCGCCTATTGTTTGAGGTGAATGTATCAAAGACCGTCATTACTTTGTGGTCGTTGTCCTCTAGAGGGTGTTCTGGGTTATTGTTGGTGAGGATATCCTCGCTGCTCTTGGCCACTTGTCGGAGTATACAACATGCTCTAAGGCTATGTGTTTGTATGTTATCCGCTGTTGCGTGTATTTTGCATGGCCCATCGAGCCATCCTTCCAGAACGGTTCCGCGCCCCGTACTGGACTTATATTTATTTACTATTGAACCGGGCATGTTGCAAGGGTGCACCCTTTTCGCCTGAATGAGGGGTTGAGTGGGGACCGATGATTCCCAACGGGCTACTTGAGTTTTCCAGGCGCTTTCCATTGCACTCTACTTCTGTACGATAGTTGTCAAGCCAGTGAAGTGTAGGATGCGACGGCGGTTGATGGCGTTGAGTATTCCTTCGTCCCTGCAATTGTTGCGGAACATTGAGATCGCTTCCTCGTCGCAACGATCTTTAATCTTGTTTTTAACAAGGAATCTGGCCCAGAAGTGGTGGACAGTTTCCTGAGACTGCTGTTGTATGCTCATGAGAGTGCTTGTACTCGGGTGGGTGGACTTAAATCTGAACCCTGACCCAGTTTTGGATCCGGAGTCTGAAGTTCTTCTGAACTTATCAGATCGGGCTCCGGGATATCCACTGATTTCTTAGGCCTGTCGTCCGATTCTATGTTCGGAGGGCAGGATGCATCTCCTCGCAGGTAGGTGTCCGGCTCTTCGAGACCGGAGATCCGGACATAGTCTGTCCTTAGTATGGAGGAAGAGTTGTCGACTCGCTCCTCGACTACCGCTATTTGGTGGGTGATCGGTGGAGATTTGATTTCTCTTTCATCGGGTTTAAGCCCAATTCGATCGCAGTCTGTAGCGACCCCCAGGGCGGCGATGCGATCTAGGAGCTCGTTTAAGGACGAAAGCTCCATTGGATCCATCTGCTTGGAGTGTTCAGAGTTGATGCGAAGGGGGTTTTCGATGACCTGGGAGGTCATCGTCGGCTTAACGACTGAATGGGCGGTCATGCTAAAGCCGCCCAGCAAGAGGGTTTGGCCTGGAGCCAGCGTTCCTCCGGTGGTGATATTATCCTTGAGAACAAGGCGAGATATCGATCCTGTCGTTGATGTCACAGTGGAACTCTCAATGAAAGCACCAATGTCGGTGTCAAAACCGGTGGATCTCGGGTAGGGGTTCCCGGACTGTGCGTCTAAGGTCGATGGTAACAGGAGACAGGGGACACGATGTTTACCCAGGTTCGGGCCCTCTCTATGGAGGTAATACCCTACGTCCTACTTGATTGATATTGATGAATATGACTATTACAAGAGTTGATCTACCACGAGATTATAATGGCTAAACCCTAGAGGTCTAGCTTGTTTGGCTATGGTAATGAGGATTTTTTCCCCTCTCGACTAAGTCCTCCGGTTTATATAGACACCGGGAGGATCTACGGTTACACAAGGTCGGTTAAAAAGAAACGAATCTACATATTTAGTCGCCAAGCTTGCCTTCCATGCCAAGGAGAGTCCCATCCAGACACGGGTGCAGTCTTCAGTCTTCGTATCTTCACAGCCCATCAGTCCGGCCCATAGTTAACAAGTCGGACGCCCGAGGACCCCTTAGTCCAGGACTCGCTCAATGACCATAAAAGATATTACTCATATAAATATAACAACCATTATTCTCTGTTTTAAATGAATAACCGTCTCGCATCAAACAAGATCCAAATATAATGTTCTTGCTTAACGCTGGCACCAAATAACAATTATTCAGTTCTAATACTAATCCCAAAGGTAGATGTAGAGGTAGCGTGCCGACCACGATCACATCGACTTTAGAACTATTTCCCACGCGCATCGTCACCTCGTCCTTAGCCAATCTTCGCTTAATCTATAGCCCCTGTTTCGAGTTGCAAATATGAGCAACAGAACCAGTATCAAATACCCAGGCGCTAGTGCGAGCATTAGTAAGGTACACATCAATAACATGTATATCAAATATACCTTTCACTTTGCCATCCTTCTTATCCGCCAAATACTTGGGGCAGTTCCGCTTCCAGTGACTAGTCCCTTTGCAGTAGAAGCACTCGGTCTGAGGCTTAGGTCCAGACTTGGGCTTCTTCACTTGAGCAACAACTTGCTTGCCGTTCTTCTTGCAGTTCCCTTTCTTCCCTTCGCCCTTTTTCTTGAAACTAGTGGTCTTGTTAACCATCAACACTTGATGCTCGTTCTTGATTTCTACCTCCGCAGCTTTTAGCATTGCGAAGAGCTCAGGGATTGTCTTATCCACCCCTTGCATATTATAGTTCATCACGAAGCTTTTGTAGCTTGGTGGCAGTGACTGAAGAACTCTGTCAATGACACTATCATCAGGAAGATTAACTCCCAGTTGAGTCAAGTGGTTGTGGTACCCAGCCATTCTGAGTATATGTTCACTGACAGAACTATTCTCCTCCATCTTGCAGCTATAGAACTTATTGGAGACTTCATATCTCTCAATTTGGGCATTTGCTTGAAATATTAACTTCAACTCCTGGAACACCTCATATGCTCCATGACATTCAAAACATCCTTGAAGTCCCGATTCTAAGCTGTAAAGCATGGCACACTGAACTATCGAGTAGTCATCAGCTTTGCTCTGCCAGACGTTCTTAACGTCATCAGCAGCATCTGTAGCAGGCCTAGCACCTAGCGGTGCTTCCAGGACGTAATTATTCTGTGCAGCAATGAGGATAATCCTCAAGTTATGGACCCAGTCCGTGTAGTTGCTACCATCATCTTTCAACTTAGCTTTCTCTAGGAACGCATTAAAATTCAATGGTACAGTAGCGCGGGCCATTTATCTACAACAACATAGACATGCAAAATACTATCAGGTACTAAGTTCATGATAAATTAAAGTTCAATTAATCATATTACTTAAGAACTCCCATTTAGATAGATGTCCCTCTAATCATGTAAGTGGTCACATGATCCATATCAACTAAACCATGTCCGATCATCACGTGAGATGGAGTAGTTTTCAATGGTGAACATCACAATGTTGATCATATCTACTATATGATTCATGCTCGACCTTTTGGTCTCAGTGTTCCGAGGCCATATCTGCATATGTTAGGCTCGTCAAGTTTAACCTAAGTATTCTGCTTGTGGAAAACTGGCTTGCACCCGTTGTATGTGAATGTAGAGCTTATCACACCCGATCATCACGTGGTGTCTCGGCACCACGAATTGTAGCAATGGTGCACACTTAGGGAGAACACTTATACCTTGAAATTTAGTGAGAGATCATCTTATAATGCTACCGCCGTACTAATCAAAATAAGATGCATAAAGGATAAATAACATATGCAGTCAATATAAGTGATATGATATGGCCATCATCATCTTGTGACTTTGATCTCCATCTCCAAAGCACCGTCATGATCACCATCGTCACCGACTTGACACCTTGATCTCAATGATAGCAACGTTGTCGTCTCGCCAACTATTGCTTCTACGACTATCGCTACCGCTTAGTGATAAAGTAAAGCAATTACATTTCATACAATAAAGCGACAACCATATGGCTCTTGCCAGTTGCCGATAACTGTTACAAAACATGATCATCTCATACAACAGTTTATATAATCACGTCTTGACCATATCACATCACAACATGTCCTGCAAAAACAAGTTAGACGTCCTCTACTTTGTTGTTGCAAGTTTTACGTGGCTGCTACGGGCTTCTAGCAAGAACCTTTCTTACCTATGCATCAAAACCACAACCATTTTTCGTCAAGTGTGCTATTTTAACCATCAACGAGGACTGGGCATAGTCACACTCAATTCAACTAAAGCTGGAGAAACAGACACCCACTAGCCACCTGTGTGCGAAGCACGTCGGTAGAACCAGTCTCATGAACGCGGTCATGTAATGTCGGTCTGGGCCGCTTCATCCAACAATACCGCCGAATCAAAGTATGACATGCTGGTAAGAAGTATGACTATTATCGCCCACAACTCTTTGTATTCTACTCGTGCATATAACATCTATGCATAGACCTGGCTCGGATGCCACTGTTGGGAATGTAGTATTTCAAAAAAATTCCTATGATCACACAAGATCGATCTAGTGGATGCATAGAAACAAGAGGGTAGAGTGTGTCTACGTACCCTCGTATACCAAAAGCGGAAGCGTTTAGTAACGCGGTTGATGTACTCGAACGTCTTTGCAATCCAACCGATCAAGTACCGAACGCACGACACCTCTGCGATCTGCACACATTCAGCTCGGTGACGTCCCTCGTACTCTTGATCCAGCAGAGGCCGAGGGTGAGTTCCATCAGCACGATGGCGTGGTGACGGTGATGATGAAGTTACCGATGCAGGGCTTCGCCTAAGCACTACGACAATATGACCAAGGTGGAAAACTGTGCAGGGGGGCACTGCACACGGCTAAAGATCAACTTGTGTGTCTATGGGGTGCCCCCTCCCCCATATATAAAGGAGGGGAGGAGGTCCGACCTCAAGGGGCGCACCTAAGGGGGGATTCCTAGTCCTAGTAGGAGTAGGTTTCCCCCTTTCCGGGGGGGGGAGTCCGGTAACCCCCGGTACTCTGAAACTTATCTGAAACGCCCCGAACCATTCCGGTGTCCGAATGTAGCCTTACAATATATGAATATTTATGTCTCGACCATTTCGAGACTCCTCATCATGTCTGTGATCACATCCAGGACTCCAAACAACCTTCGGTATATCAAATCACATAACTCATAATACATATCGTCAACGAATGTTAAGCGTGCAGACACTACGGGTTCAAGAACTATGTAGACATGACCGAGACACATCTCCGGTCAATAACCAAGAGCGGAACCTGGATGATCATATTGCTTCCTACATATTCTACGAAGATCTTTATTGGTCAAACCGTATAACAACATACATTGTTCCCTTTGTCATCGGTATGTTACTTGCCCGAGATTCAATCGTCGGTATCATCATACCTAGTTCAATCTCATTATCGACAAGTCTCTTTACTCGTTCCGTAATACATCATCCCATGACTAACTATTAGTCACATTGCTTGCAAGGCTCATAGTGATGCATTACCGAGGGGGCCAGAGATACCTCTCCGATACACGGAGTGACAAATCCTAATCTCGATCTAAGCCAACTCAACAAATACCATCAGAGACACTTATAGAGCATCTTTATAATCACCCAGTTACGTTGTGACATTTGATAGCACACAAGGTGTTCCTCCGGTATTCGGGAGTTGCAAAATCTCATAGTCATAGGAACATGTATAAGTCATGAAGAAAGCAATAGCAATAAACTAAACGATCATAGTGCTAAGCTAACGGATGGGTCTAGTCCATCACATCATTCTCTAATGATGTGATCCTGTTCATCAAATGACAACACATGTCAATGGCTAGGAAACTTAACCATCTTTGATTAACGAGCTAGTTAAGTAGAGGCATACTAGGGACACTCTCTTTGTCTATGTATTCACACATGTACGAAGTTTCTGGTTAACACAATTCTAGCATGAATAATAAACATTTATCATGATATAAGGAAATATAAATAACAAGTTTATTATTGCCTCTAGGGCCTATTTCCTTCAAATCAATCAAAGAGCAACTATCATAATTAAAGTCTTTTTAATCCAAAAGAGTGGGCACATCACTAGCTAAAGTTTTGACCTCTTCAAACCCACTTTTATCAATTTTCTCAACAAGATTTCACCCTCCGAATTATCAGGACGCCTTCTAGCTAAAGTTGACTCTTATCCAGTCCCTTTTCCATCAATCTTAATTTTACTAAACAAGGAATCAATAGAAGAAACACCAATCATTTTTAGATCTTCATCATTTTTATGAAAGCAATCACTAGAAAACGCTTTTTCTAAAAATTCTCTTCTAGATGTAAGCATAGCGGTTCTTTCCTTACTTTCATCCATAGAAAAATAAAGGGTTTTAATTGATTCCTTAACCTTAGGCACAAAAAATTTCATATTGAGATATTCCACATTATGAGAAATTCTATCAACACTTCTAGACAAATCATCAATCTTATTCAACTTTTCTTCCATTGTAGCATTGAAAACCTTTTGAGTGTTGATGAATTCTTTAATATTATTCTCAATATCAGAGGTGTTCCTATTATTATTATAAGAAGGATTACCATAGGAATTACCATAATTATTAGAGGAATTACTAGGAAAAGGCCTAGGATTAAAATTACCTCTATAAGCATTGTTATTGAAATTGTTTCGCGAGATAAAATTCACATCTATGGCATCATTATTTTGCTCAATCAAAGTAGACAAAGTCACATCATTAAAATCAATAGGAGAACTTTTATTAGCAACCAATTTCATAAGAGCATCAACTTTTTCACTCAAAGAAGAAATTTCTTCAAATGAATTAACTTTTTTTACTAGTGGGAGCTCTTTCGGTATGCCATTGTGAATAATTTGTCATGATATTATCAAGCAATTTGGTGGCTTCACCAAAAGTAATTTCCATAAAAGTACCACCCACAGCGGAATCTAAAAGAATACGAGAAACAAAATTCAACCCCGCCTAAATTTTTTTTATGATCATCCAAAGATTTAACCCATGAGTTGGACAATTCCTTAGCATCAATTTCATCCTTTCCCAATATTGTGCAACATGCTCATGTCAAGTTGCTTGAAATTCATGATCTGGGTTATAAGGGAATAATTTTCGCGGGCGAAAAATACTTAGTAATAAAAGTATCCTTGCACTTATCCCAGGAATCAATACTATTGCGAGGCAAAGAAGAAAACCAAATTTTTGCACGATCTCGCAAAGAAATCGGAAATAATTTCAACTTCACAACATCATTGTCCACATCTTTTTTCTTTTGCATATCGCATAATTCCATGAATGTGTTAAGATGGGACGCGGCATCCTCATTAGGAGTACCAGAAAATTGATCTTCCATAACGAGATTCAGCAAAGTGGTATTAATATAACAAGACTCCGCACTAGTGGCGGGAGGAGCAATCGGAGTGCTAATAAAATCATTGTTGTTGGTATTGGAGAAATCACACAACTTGGTGTTCTATTGAGTCATTGTGACTACACAATAAGATTGCACTCAAAAATAGATCCGGCAAGAAAACGGCGAACGAAAAGGAGGGCGAATAAAACGGCAAATTTTTGTGAAGTGGGGGAGAGGAAAACGAGAGGCAAATGGCAAATAATGTAAATTGCAAGGAGATGAGATTTGTGATTAGGAACCTGGTAGATGTTGATGATGTATCCCCAGCAACGGCGCCAGAAATTCCTTTTGATGTTTGCTTGAACTACGTCGGTATTTCCCCAAAAAGGAAGGGATGATGCAGCACAACAACAGTAGGTATTTCCCTCAGTGATGAGACCAAGGTTATTGAACCAGTAGGACAACCACGCAACACTACATGAATGGCACCTGCACACAAATAACAAATACTCGCAACCCGACGTATTAAACGGGTTGTCAACCCCTTTCGGGCAATGGCGCCAGAAATTGGCAAATGGACGTGAGAAAGTTGTAATAGATAGATCGGCAAATAAAATAAAATGAAGCAAGGTAATTTTGTGTTTTTGGTTTAATATATCTGAAAATAAAGCAAATAAAAATAGATCGCGAAGGCAAATATAATAAAGAAGAGACCCGGGGGCCGTAGGTTTCACTAGTGGCTTCTCTCGAGAAAAATAGAAAACAGTGGGTAAACGAATTACTGTTGGACAATTGATAGAACTTCAAATAATCATGACAATATCCAGGCAACGATCATTATATAGGCATCACATCCAAGATTAGTAGACCGACTCCTGCCTGCATCTACTACTATTACTCCACACATCGACCGTTATCTAGCATGCATCTATTGTATTAAGTTCATGGAGAAATGAAGTAATGCAATAAGAACGATGACATGATGTAAACAAGATCTATTTATGTAGAAATAGACCTCGTCTTGTTATCCTTATTAGCAACAATACATATGTGTCAGTTCCCCTTCTGCCACTGGGATCAAGCACTGTAAAATCGAACCCATCACAAAGCACCTCTTCCCATTGCAATGTAAATAGATCAAGTTGGCCAAACAAAACCCAAATATCGAAGAAGAAATACGAGGCTATAAGCAATCATGCATATAAGAGATCAAAGAAGACTCAAATAAATTTCATGGATAAAAAGGTAGATCTGATCATAAACTCAAAGTTCATCGGATCCCAACAAACACCCCGCAAAAAGAGTGACATCATATGGATCTCCAAGAGACCATTGTATTGAGCATCAAAAGAGAGAGAGAGAGAGAGGAAGCCATCTAGCTACTAACTACAGACCCGTAGGTCTACAAAGAACTACTCACGCATCATCGGAGAGGCACCAATGGACATGATGAACCCCTCCGTGATGGTGTCTAGATTGGATCTGGTGGTTTCTGGAACTTGCGGCGGCTGGAATAGATTTTCGTCGACTCCCCTAGGGTTACTGGAATATTGGGGGTATTTATAGAGCAAAGAGGCGGTTCGGGAGGCCACCGGGGTGGGCACAACCGACCATGGCGCCTGGGCCTCCAGGCACGCCCTGCTGTCTTGTGCTCACCTCGGGCTCCCTCTTTGGTACTTCTTTGGCCCACTGGATGTCTTTTGATCCAAAAAAATCCACAAAAAGTTTTGCTGTGTTTGGACTCTGTTTGATATTGATTTCCTGTGATGCAAAAAACATGCAGAAAATGGCAACTGGCACTGGGCACTATGTCAATAGGTTAGTACCAAAAAAATGATATAAAATGTTTGTAAAACATCCAAGAATGATAATATAACAACATGGAACAATAAAAAATAGATACGTTGGAGACGTATCACCGATCAATACAATTCTAACATGAATAATAAACCTTTATCATGAATAAGGAAATATAAAATAACAACTTTATTATTGCCTCTAGGGCATATTTCCTTCAAAACACCATGTCAAGTCTCATCTTGTTCAGAGCTCATTTGCACACCCAAAGATTTTAGTCATTTTTAGTTGTTGGACAGTCATTTAATGTCGCGAAGATAGGAAAATCACTCAAAAAGTGACAATTTTTAAGAATGGGCTTTCAATGGTGACTATTACTCGTGGGAAAGTTTGAAGTTGAAATGATTATAAAAAAATCAGTATAAAGTTTGAAGTTTTAATTTAGTACAACGACATAGCAATGGCGGGCTCTATGTTTTGCCCGCCGCTGCTAGGCCATGTGGCGGGGTTTTGCTTGCGCCCGGCGTTGCTATTCCTGCGCCAACGACGGTTCGACCCCCCCCCCCCCCAAACCACCTCACATGCGACTCGAAAAATTCAAACCGTAACTTGAAAAATCAACCCCTACTCTCTCAAATCACACCACCCTCGCCGCCCAACTCCTCCCCCTTTGCCGCCCTGACCGTCCTCCTCCGCTGGGGCCCTCCTTTGCTGCCCCCCTCGTCGCCGCGGCCCTCCTCTGACCGTCGTCCCGCACCTGCCTTAGATTCACATATGTGTAGATTGTAGATGAATGTTAGTGTTTATAGATTCTATGTATAGATGAACTTCTGATTTGATTCACATGTTAGATTCATGTATTTATAGATTGTAGATGAATGTTAGATTCATATAAAAATGAATATATGGCATTATTGGTAGCCTTTTATAATTTCCTTTGATTATGATACCATCCTATTTCTTTGTTATGGCATTATTGGTAGATTGTAGATCAATATTAGATCCACATGTTTCATATAATTTGCATTGATTATGATATCATCCTATTTCTTTATTATGGCATTATTATTAGCCTTTTATTGCATTCGTCATCGGTTCATGTATGATCTGGATAGTGCATGCCTTGTGATAATATAGATACCAGAATGTTATCCAAAGTTTTGCTTAATTATAGTTGCTTTATTATGGCTGTGTGGTCGCTATTACGCTCATGTTATGGATATCATATTGTGTGGCGAAAATGCGTAGGAGCACTCGGCGACTCAGCCCACCGAAATCGAACCCACTGATTAGCCTCGGGATCCACATCTACTATATTAGCCGGTCAGTATTACTAGTTTACGCAACGTGTATCTCTCATATGCTTTCTTGTATCTAGGCTGGTATTCAAATTACTGACATTCTCAGGTACTACTACAGTCCACACACCAGCGATCTCAACAACCAGCATGCAACAATTTCATGCAAGCAATGCGTCCATGCTCCCCACCCACCCCTCTCTTCTGCCCACCAGTGACCTTCTTCCTCGGGAGACCCATTCTTCCAAATCAATCCTTCGCCTGAATCCTCTTCTACAGTTCGTACACGGCTACACCTTCTTCCCCACTTATGCTTGCTACATGTTACAAATCCGGATCAATTAGGAAGACCATGTCCACCCTGACTGTCATCCGATCTTGCCGCGTTCTTCACAGCCACTGTCGGCGACACCATGTTTGCCCTGAGCGTTCTAGCGGCCAGCCACAACTTGTGAGAAGAAAACAAGGAGAAAGACTAAGCCATCCATGATGAGGTAGCTGTTGGCTCAGTCCCGACGCCGAGTACTTCCGGCGATGGTGATATGACCGACGACAAACGACGATGACGAACCAACGCTAGCTACTGAACTGCTCCTGCCAATGCAATCGCGACAAAGTCTCTTTATGTCGAGATGCACCGCACCACAGAAAGCTTCAACTAGCTGATGTACCGCAGTGCAAAGCTAGCCGTCCGAGCTGATTGATTTTGCTCCACGCCTAAACACCTATGTACGCAACAGCCTTTGGGCTTAATACTCAATGCAAGCACAAAAGACTCGGCGTATTGTCAAAGGCTCGTATCGAGCCTTATTACTTTATTGATCAACTCAACTCACGGTTACAAGGATAGGGGTACACCTATATTTTACTAGCTAGAGCACAAAACCAGCCGGACTAGATGGCCAACACGTATACTACTTGAACACGGATAGCTGCACGTAGCCGGACTCGGAATTAACTCCAACATTCACCCCCTAATCACGACGTCATCATGTCATAGTTCCGACGCCAATCCTTCTTCCCATCTCCAAAAACTTCTCTCGATCCAAAGCCTTGGTTAGCATGTCCGTCAGTTGATCATCGGTGCGAATGTAGTTGACCTCCATCTTCCCTTCTTCCACGCAGTCTTTTATGTAGTGATACATCGTATCAATGTGCTTGCTCCTTTCATGCCGCACTGGATCTTCGCGTAGAAAACTTTCAGACTTGCTATCAACATTAAGCACAACTTATTTCTGATCTCGATTCATGAGATCACCGTGTAGTCTCCCTAGCCACACACCTTGACACATCGCAGTGGCAGCTGCAATATACTCTATTGCATCAACTGTGGGTGCTTTACTCTTCTTGCTCAGCTCAAGACGAGGTTTCATTGAAGCTTCAATTAAATTGCAATCTTTCATGCCACAATTTTCAAGTATCTTCCTTGTGTATGCCTCCTGGCATAGTGTGATCTCCTCTGTCTTTTGATGTACCTTTATCCCTGGGTAATAGCTCAAAAGACCTAGATCATCCATCTTGAAAAGCTCTTTCATTTGTAGCTTGAATTCTGCAATCACCTCTTTATCCGCTCCAGTAATCAATAGGTCGTCGACGTAGATGCCAACTAGTAGACGATCCCTTACTTCACCTCTCTTGTACATCGCATGCTCTAGTGGGGCTTTCTCAAATCCAAGAGAAATCATCATTCGATCAAGTTTGATGCTCCATGCCCGAGAGCCTTGGCGTAGCCCGTACAAGACTTTGTGTAACTTCAGTACCTTGTGTTCTTCTCCCTCTTTGATGAATCCCGGTGGTTGGCTCACATAAACGTCTCCTTGTAACTCTCCCTTCAGAAACGCGGATTGTACATCCATGTGATGTATATTCCATGATTCTTGAGTCGCAAGAGCTAGCAGTAATCTCACCGATTCCATCCTTGCAACAGGAACAAACACTTCTTCGAAATCCACACCTTCCTCTTGCACGTACTCTTTGGCTACTAGCCTCGCTTTGTGCTTCATGAACCCATCGGCATCTTTCTTGATCATAAATTCCCACTTCAGATCCATGATTTTTTCATTGTTAGGAAGATCCACAAGCTCCCATGCATTATTGTCGTGGATCGACCTCAACTCTTCTATCATAGCATGACGCCAACACTCCTTCATATTTGCGTCCACAAATTGCGCTGGTTCCTTGGCGCTTGTTGGACACCGTCGCCCACTGCCGTTCATCATTACCGGGTCAATCGTCCGAAGAGTATTCCTCAGATATGGGTGTAACACCGGCTGTAGATGTTTGGGTGTAGGTGATGTCCTTTCCTCCACATGCGTTGTCGACGTCCCTGCTGGACTGTTCGGCAACACCACAGCTGTAAATGAGCTCTCGCCCACACACAGGCCACCAGGCGAAACCCCATGCAGGCCACCAGGCAATGGGCCTTGCCCATCACCACCCGCGTTTTGGCTTCTGTCCTGGTCCAGCTCCTCTTCTGACCCGTCACATAGGTCTGTGTCCACAATACTGCTAGATAGACTAGCTCCCAGGTTCGCTTCTCTCCCATCTGAAGACTCCACTTTTGGTCCATCTTTTCTTTCTGGACCGTGCCCACTTTCTAGCCCACATATTAGACTTTCACATAGTAGTGACTTTTCTCCTGGTAGAGCTGTTGTACATGTCTTGTACGTGGTGTTCCTGCCTTGGGTTGCTGTTGTGCTACTACCATCGCCAGCAACTGGGCTGCCATGCGTGCTTGCTGAGAGTGACGCGGTGTGTGACACGATGCCTGCGCTCACCACGCTATCTGACATGGTGTACACGACGCCGCTGCTTGCCGTGTCTGCCGCCATGTGCGTGCAATGCTCTCCTGGTTCGAGCGTAGTTCGTCCTGCGCCTCGCCTCGCCTGGCAATCTTTTGAACTGCTCTTTCGGTCGCAGCTAACCTCTCTTGGACGCACCACACAAAGACTACCTCTCCATGGTCGTGCACATGCAGCGATTGCTGCATCCGCTCCAGTAAAATTAGCACTTATGCCCGTAACATCGACGTAAGCTTCGGAATCACCGCCCATGTCCGTAGCATCGACATGAGTTTTCGAACCATGATCTTGATAGTGAACTTTTTCTTCACGGAGCACGACAATTTCTTTAGCCGACGCTTGAAGAACCGGATCCACCTTGTCCACCAGTTCGCACATCAACATCACGTCACTTTCATCACCTTGCTGGGCAATGAGCACCTTCTGCTTCGGTGCTTCCTTGCAGTCAGCCTTGAAGTGGCCGAGGAAGCCACAGTTATAACATCTCACTTTCCTGATGTCAAACTTTCTCCTCGGTGATGGTGCAGCCTCATCGTCTGAGTCGACATCCGAGTCGGCGAAGTTCTTTCTCACCAAACGCTGCTTCCCCTTCTTGCTTCTGCTCGTGGATCCGCCTTGCTTTTCCTTTGACAAAGCGACCCACTGCGCCCTTGTGAGCATCACAAGCTCGTCGTTCCTCCCGTCCCCAAGACTGTACCGCATCCGCTCATCGTGAGCCTTGTATCGTCCGACGAGATCGTCGATGGAGAGGGTCTCGAGATCGACGCACTGCTCGATCGCCGTGACAATTTGCAGGTACCGGGGAGGGGCCGCGCGTAAGAACCGCCGAACAACCGAGGCCTCCGTGAGGTTCTCCCCAAGCGCGCGAATCCGATTGACGAGAATAGCCACCCGTGAAGCGAACGCATCCACGGACTCATCATCGCCCATGACCAAAGTCTCGTAGTTCCTTAGGAGAGTTTGGATATTGGCTTGCTTGACGCGGGTGTGTCCCTCGAACATGAGCTTCAAAGTATCCCACACCTCCTTCGCCGTTTCTTTGGCGATCAGGTGTTGAAGGACATCCATCGGCATCACCGAGTAAATCGCCGACGCCGCCTGCCGATCCTTCCGGTGCTCGGCTCCCTCCTTCTTGAACGCGTTGCCTCCTGGGTCGACCGCGTCCCATAGCTCATTGGCGCGGAGACCACACTCCATGAGGGCCTTCCAGACCCCGAAGTTCCCGCGATAAAATCGTGGGTACGACGAACTCGTCGGAGCAGCAAATACTTTAGCCGCACCGGAGTACTCCGCCAGCTGCTTGTTCTTCTCGTCGTCCGCCATGATCCTCCGTTACTAGAAGATCAACCTTGCTCTAGATACTAATTGTTGGTCCAGTCCCGACGCCGAGTACTTCCGGCGATGGTGATATGACCGACGACAAACGACGATGACGAACCAACGCTAGCTACTGAACTGCTCCTGCCGATGCAATGGCGACAAAGTCTCTTTACGTCGAGATGCACCGCACCACAGAAAGCTTCAACTAGCTGATGTACCGCAGTGCAAAGCTAGCCGTCCGAGCTGATTGATTTTGCTCCACGCCTAAACACCTATGTACGCAACAGCCTTTGGGCTTAATACTCAATGCAAGCACAAAAGATTCGGCGTATTGCCAAAGGCTCGTATCGAGCCTTATTACTTTATTGATCAACTCAACTCACGGTTATAAGGATAGGGGTACACCTATATTTTACTAGCTAGAGCACAAAACCAGTCGAACTAGATGGCCAACACGTATACTACTTGAACACGGATAGCTGCACGTAGCCGGACTCGGGATTAACTCCAACAGTAGCCGCCGTCTGTACTTGCCGCGTTTTGTGCACCGCGTTTGCACACCGTGCCTGCCTTGGGCGGCGACTGCATATTCCGCATGACCACGGCTAGCGAGGCGGCGACATTGCATCACTTCCTAGCACAACATGAGCTGGCTGCTTCCTCGAGCCACACGTACATCGATCGCATCCTCATCGTCTTGTCGTCAAACTCAACATGGCTGTCGTTCGCGTCCTAGTCAACCCCGTCGCCGTCAAGCTGGCCACGGACGTGCTTCGCCTCACCAACAACAACAGTGTCGTGTACGTCGTGATAGGTCCTTGGCCGGTGTCGTTGACCTAGGTTTGTGCATGGCCGGCGCCCCCCGGCCCCAGTCCGTACTTGATATATAGCAATTCCATGAACTTGCTCTCCGTTCACTATACAGGAACAACTTTAGCTTGGGGCTTACTAGGAACCATGTACGAACTTTCCCGCTTACTTTTCCTCTTCACTTGATTTCGGATGTTGGGAAGAAGAACAATGCGCGCTTCGAGAGGTTCTTGCTTCTTTCGGATCCGGCAATAGAGTCCGTGCAGCTCGTGGTAAGGCTGGCCACAGTGGGAGTAAGACTAGCCAAAGTGGAAGTAACTTCAGCAGTAACATCGAGTCCAACTCAGCAAATTTGCTTATGTGGCCATGAGTTAATGAGGAGAGAGGTAGTTTCAGTAACTGAGCTAGTTACTGTAACATCACATGTCCCAATGAAATATGAGTCTATAACCTAATAAATAAAGCTTTGCATGTTACCACATTTATGTTACTACCCACTATGAAGGTAATAACATAGTCTAGACAAATGTGTATGTTACTCTCCATTGTGGCTAGTCTAACGTCACTGGTAACATCACACTTTTCCAGATAATTTTGCTTATATAGCACATATTTAATGATGAGAGAGGTGATGGTGGTAACATAGCTAGTTACTATAACATCACACATACCAAGACAATATGACTCTATAGGCTAATAAATGAACCATAACATGACAACACACATATGTTACTACCCACTGTGGAGGTAGTAACATAGCCTAGTAACATGTGATGTTACTAGTCTAAGTTACTCCCCATTGTGACTAGTCTAAGGAAGCAGACGGGAGAGAGTTAATTAGGCCCGCCCCTGGTCTTTACTACACTGTTGGGCAGTACACATATATTAAATGGCCCAACACTGGTATGAACTGTTTCATTCTACGCCGGGTCTTGTATTCACACATTAAATAAACATTTAAGAAAAAGTGACACTGATCCCAAGAGAGTAGGGGAGCCGGGGTGATTTCAGATGGCTGCGTCGCCGTGTGCTCTTAATCTGCTTCCTATTGTGTGCTCACTATTATGCTCATCTTTGATACATGAACTAACATGGCTTCAAAGGAGTGTTGAAATTATGAAGAAACGTTGATTAATTTCCATTTCACAATATCTACAACACACAATATTTACATTTTTTAGCTTAAGTCATGCTCAATTTTTTTGTCCATCCATACTCTTTAATATTGGTTGATGTTGAACATATTTACATAATTGGTAGCCTTTTATTCTATTCATCTCTTATCCATATGAAGGACTAACATGCATATTTATTTGGAGTGCTCTAACTATACAGGGATTCAAAAGAGTGTCGGAAATATCACAAAACGTTGATTAATTTCTGTTCCACAACATTTCTGACACTCAATCTTTTCATTTTTTAGCACAAGGCATGCCCAATTTTTTTGTCCACCCATACTCTTTAATATTAGTTGATGTTTAATATGCTTAAATAATTGGTAGTCTTTTATTCTATTCATCTCTTATCTGTATGGAGTATTCACATGCATATTTATTTGGAGTTCTCAAACCATACAGGGCTTCAAAAGAGTCTCAAAAATATCACGAAACATTGATTAATTTCCGTTTCTCAACATTTCTGACACTCAATCTTTTCATTTTTTTAGCACAAGTCATGACCAATTTTTTTTGTTTATCCACAAGTTTTACTACTTATTTGATTATTTCAAACTTTAACTTATAAAACTACTCCATAACATGAATGTAGCAAATGAACTAAGCGTGTCACTTGTGTGGCGACACGGGTCTAGGTGCATGTAATAAGGTTCACCTCACTTGCAATGAAATATGTGTAGATCTTGACGATGACTTTATGGAGTGGGTGGTATGTTTCACTCAGTTAGTGTTATAGCTTATCGTTGCGTAATGTTGCACCCACAATTGTCTAATTTATGTTTTCTTTTTATCATGCTCGTTGTATCCCTTTTTGGGGAAGGCTCGAGTTCATGCATGTGGCCAACCTGCCCATCAATGACGAGGGCACAATTTAGTTTGACATGATGCTGTTGAAAAATGGCACACCCTTGACCTTCAGTGTCACCAATGAGTGAGGGATAACATATTTCCATTGCCCAAGTTGGATTCAAAACGCAAAAGAATTAGGGATGCAAGATGGGAAGGCGTTCTTACTATTTCTTCATGAATTTGAGGAGGCCCACATTGGCAACAAAATCTATCTACGATACGATGTCCCGCAATCACCATAGTACGTATTAGTTTCGGTGGTGATCCGGATGTTTTAAGGGTACTTGTTGTTGGGAAATGTAGTAGAAAACAAAAAAAATTCACGCCTACGATCATCCAAGATCAATATGAAGATGCATAACAGATTGGGATCACGATCGTTACTGTCATTGACTTGCGGCGGAAGAAGAATGTGTCGGTGTAGATCACACTTGGAGTCCCTCAATATTTTGATGAACGATCCCTCGTACCGCCCATGAACAGTCCCTCGAACCGAAGACCGAAATCACGGCTGCTCTACTTGGTTGCAAGCGTGCAACCTTCACGATCCGGTAGCGCTTGATCGTCTAGAGCTAATAGTCACCAGAGAATTAGAGGGAGGATATTCGAACCACACAGAGCTTCTAATTATAAGTACAAGACGATTAGCCTATCTCTAATTAGTCAACTAGGACCAACTAGAATTAGAATAAATAGAGGAGGCTCCAAAACTTATATCTTCAGTTGTGGCGAATACCTCAAGTATATATAGGTTGGAGGGGAAGAGGAGGGCTGCCACTAAGAAGTGAAAGCCTCCTTGGGGCGCTGGCCTAAAGAGGGAGGAGTTGGACTCGTCCCCTACCCCAATTCGTTCACCTTCCTTAGGGAAGGAGGCATCTCCCCCACTTGAGCCTTTGTGGCATAAGTTGCCTTCCACCTCTTGTCCTTTTTAGACCCATTTATATTACATTAAATATAAAATAATACTAAATATTTTAGACCATTATATATAATTTAATATCCCCGAATTTTTTCCACACACACACACACATATATATATATATATCGGTAATACCCGATATTACCCGATATTAATCGAAATCTTTCCCGTGACCCCGAAACGCTTCCGGACCTTCTCGGAACTATTCCAAATATTAATGAAACAATTCCAAAAATATATTCACATCACTCTTTTCCTACTAACACTCATCAAATCATGATTGCCTTAATCTTGTGACCTCGTAGGTTCGGTAACTCATAGACATGCACTAGTAGAGAAAGGCCCATTTGTCCCGATTGGGGACTACAGGATCGGTACTAAATCCCAATACCTTTAGTCCCGGTTCTTATACTAACCGAGACAGATGGAGCTCCACGTGGAAAATGGGCCTTGCCCAAGCAGGGGGGGCTTTTGTCCCGGTTGGTAGCACCAACTTGGACCAATAAGTGTCCACGCATCAGAAGTTCAGGGGTTGGGGATTTTGTTTCTTTTGAAAGGGGGGGGGGGTTGGGGGTTTTGGGGGGTTTTGTAGGGTTAATTTAGGGGTTTCATATATTGTGTTAGCTAGCTAATAGAGAGAAGTGTCCTCTCTTATCTCCGTGCTTGGTCGACGCTACGTACTATACGTATAGAGAGGACTCGACATGCTAGCTAGTAAGCAAATGAAGGAAACCCTTAATTACACAAGATCGTCATGAACATATACAAAGAGAAGTGACCGACCTCTCTTTCTTCGAGAGATTGGTCGAACAACAAGTTTTCGTACACAAGATTGTCATGAACATATACAATGTAAGATCTCTTACAATCCCTAATATCTGAACTCAACTTCCACATGGTATTCTCCGGCTTTATTGATGACGTGGTCAAGAAAGAATCCCGGCAATTTCTCTTGAATTTCTTTTATGCGATTTTGTGGTAGGAGTTCATATCGCATCTGCCACATCTAATTTGAAGAAGGGGGTCAATACATATATACGAATGAAACTCAACAGAAATGATGGTGTAATAAAATAAAATTGTGAATATTATTGCTTACGTACTTCAAATTGTCTTTTAGAGTAGCCCCGCTTATTTTTGCAAGTCGTGTTGTAGATGAACTCGCAAACGTGGTATCCACAGTAATAATTCCCAGGTTCCTGCCACCACAACGGGAAACAACTAATTTGCCGTGTGGGACGTCTTTGTCGTCTGCTTTTTGTCGAGCAAGACGGCAAAGAAAGGGTTTGCCATCATCAGAAGACGGCAAAGAAAAACTAACGGCAAAATAAACTTTGCCGTCTACAAAAAAACACAAATGGCAAAGAGCTCATTTTGCCGTCTGGCAAAAATACACGGACAGCAAAGATTCTTTGCCGTCTGTGTTTGTTTTGGCAGACGGCAAAGTGAGCTCTTTGCCGTCTGTATTTGATCTGCAGACGGCAAAGAGAAAGCACATCACGCGGATAGATCACCTGGATCGATGACATGGCAACATCCTAGACGCACATCCCACCAGCCATCAGACGCCGACGCACGCCCCCACCCACCCACTGACCCACGATGCACGCGCCCCCATGAACCTACCCGCCCCACCCACGACTCCCTTCTCACCATAACTCCCTTATCCCCATGAACCCTCTCCTGTACGCATCTCTCTCTCTCACACGAACTGCCGCTCGTGCTCCCGATCTAGACCACCACAGCGCCGGTGCCTGGACCTTGCTCCGGCCATCTCGCCGCCAGTTCGCCCCTGCCTCCTCCCGCTTTGGCCCTAGCACTGCCGCAGGCCTCCTCGCCACGAGGCCCCCGCGCGCAGTCGTCTGCGCCCCGGCGCCGCCGGCTCTCTTCGCCCCCTTTGCCTCGCGTGCCGGCCTCCTCGCCACGGATTCCCCGCGCGCCGGCGTCTGCGCCCCGTCGCCCCGACGTCTACGCCCCGCGGCCGGCCTCTGCGCCCGTGGCCCCTTCGCCCACGGCGCCGTCGAGCCCGGCCCCTTCGCCCCGGCAGGCCTCCGCCGTCCCCGCCCCCGCCCCTGTTGCATTCACTCCTGCAGGCCTCTGCTAGCCCCTGCCCCGTCCATCATCGACCCCGGCACATCGCCCTCATCGGCCCCGGCCTTGTTCCCCATCGGGCCCACTTGCGGTGCATCGTGCCGCAACGGCCTGCACGCTCCGTTCCACGCCGGTCACCGTCGTTCCGCACCGGCCACTGTTGTGCCACGACGGCAATGGCATGGCTCACCCGTACCGCGCCAGCCACCGTCTGTAGTCTGTTTTTTTGTTTGACACCCTTTGTAATTCCTCTGTAATCTGATTTTTTTTGTTTGACACCCTTTGTAATCCCTCTGTAATGAAACTTGTATGATGCATACATAAGATGATTGTCAGACTAAGATGGTTGTCAGACTACCAAAGCACGGCACAAACGAATGAATATTAGAAGAAAGAAAAAATGCAAGTGATGATTTTGTCTACACCTTTGACCATTTGGGGTCTCCAATTGGTCTGTTGGTTTAGTTTTTTTATAAATAAAATAAGGTTTTTTGCCATCTGTGATGTTTCTGGATGACGGCTAATATGCATTTTTGGCTGACGGCACAGGCACATTTTTGTGCCGTCTGTTCTTATCCAGCTTGACGGCAAAGATGGTTTGGCTGACGGCAAAGACTTTGCCGTCTGTCCTACTAAAAGCTGACGACAAAGCAGCCTTTGCCGCCATCCTCTTTGCCGTCTAACTTTGCCGTCAGCCGGTTGACGGCAAACTCTTTGCCGTCTGTATTTCTCCCTTTGCCGTCTGTACTCATCAGAGGGCAAACTAGCTGATTCCTGTAGTGCACAAGCACTTTACGAGAAATAGAGGTCGATCAAACTGATAATGAAGCATTATAAATGGTATTGATGAAAGTAGCTAGAATCAACGTGATCGAGATGCGCGGAACTAGCTAGCTAGTACTACTTACTTTCGGGTATGTAAATCGCAGCTCCCCCGGCAGTCCCGGAGCTTGTGTGGTGAATACTTTCCAAACCCTGTGAGACAAAGAAAACAATTACTTAATATTAGGAAATGAACAAAGTTGCCGATATGGTGCGATAATGATTGATTGAACTTCTTGAGCATTTTAATCATGTTCGTATATTCCTCGGGATCTTTTCGTCTCGAGTCTAAGACGGTTACTAGTCCCTACTCAAGCTTAATCTCTAGGAGAATATAATGCAACCTGCGCGCACATGCATAACTCATCAATTGCATTACTATAACCTCAAGTAATAAGGGAAACCGAATATGCACAAGACAGTAACACTCACTTGAAGTTGTAAGGGAAGAGTATTTTATCTTTGTTTTGATTTATTATCAACGATCGTTGCAAGTCGGCCTCGTTGTCTTTGGCATGAAATTTAACCGTAAATTCATCTATGAGATTTGTGTTAATGAACCCAATATCATAGATTTGTGCTTTTCTGCATTCGATGATCTTCAATCTGCATAATATAGTGAGGATAATTATATATACATGCAATGAAAGAGATGATCTATATATAGAGACTTAATGACAGAAGTAGTACTTACAGACAGTAGCAAGTGACCATTAATTTATCGAGGGACTTTTGATTGAACAATTGGAAGAACTCCTCAAATGGAACAGACAACAGTTCAATTGCAACGAGGTCGTGCTCCTCTTTAACTCTCAGCATCAAAGTATCCTTCCCCATAGACTCTCTGCAGGTTTTCATGTACCAATCATGAAATCTTCGCATCATCGTTGTTAGAGGAGGACTTCCATCTTTGACGAGAGGCTTCCCGTACTGGTATTTGTGTTTGTCCACCTCCATTGTATCATAATGTGCATCTTCGGGAAGGTAATCTCCAAGATTGGTACCAGGCAAAATCACCGGATGATTAGCGACGATATCGCTAGACACCTTGAGCGGGGGGCACGATTGGTTCTGTTGTTCGCCGAGCTGGGCAATTTTTTTCCTAGCTCGTCGTTTTGCTAATCTTCGATCACTACAAGTACTTCCCGACCGCTCCGCTTCGATATATGAGCTTTCAATAATGCGCTCATAGTTGGTTTTCGGCGGAGATGGTGGTGGTTTCTTCAGGGCATCGATAGTGAGCTTTGCTCTCACCGGATCTATCTTCTCCTCCGAACATGGATGTTTCTTAGCTCTTTGCATTTCAAAGAACTCCCTCACTTAGGCTTGACAGATCTCTACGTTTTCCTTCTTGGTCATCTCGTATGGTAACTTCTCTAGAGGCTTTAGAGATGGACGAAATCTATATTGCATCCTTCCTCTGGTTGTACTGCTAGACGCCGGAGCAGACGGAGCGGTTACGGTTGTCTTCTTTCCTTGCTTACGAGGCATAGAAGGACTACGACGCGCCGGAGCGACGGAGGCTCTCTTCCGCCCTTGCTGACAAGGCGGACGAGGAGGCGGGCTGCTCGGGCGCGCCGATGCAGGCGGAGAAGGAGGCGAAGTGCCGCCACACGCTGGAGAACGAGGTGGAGTGCCCTGATCACTCGCTGGAGGAGAAGGTGGAGGAGGCGGAGTGCCCTGACTCGCCGGAGGAGGAGGAGGCAGAGGCGTCCAGTTCAGAAGGTTGATGAGCTCCTTCCGCCATAGACATGGAGTCTTTAGAGCACAACCAAGCCGAGTCTCCCCTTTCACCACTAGGGTGGTCAAGCTCGAGCTCCTCAAATCCCTCCGTTATTTCATCCACCATCACAGCAGCATATCCTTCTGGAATTGGACGGCGGTGAAAAGTTGCGCCTGGTTCAGGAGGTGCAACAGAGCCGACAGCTGCCTTGACTTTGAAGTTCTGCCATTACGTCATAAGGTGGCAATGTTGAGACTCCGTGATAGCATCCATGGGGTAGCTAGCAGGAGTCGTGAAGACAGGCTCCTGAAGCAGCTCGGTGGAAGCCACGCTGCTTCTCCGCTGAGATGGCGGGGTATCTTCGGCAGGTCGCTGGCTCTGAACTGCTTCTCGTTCCTCTAGCGCTTGTACCCTTGCATGTAGCTTCTGCAGTTCGGTCTGCTCCACTTTCCTTTTCCTCCCCCAGCCTTTGTAATCGCCTGCCTCGGGAAACCCAGCCTTCCACGAAACAGAGCCTGGTGTGCCTCGTGTCCGTCCAGGGTGCTCAGGATTTCCGAGGGCCAGTGTGAGCTCCTCGTTCTCTCTGTCGGGAACGAACGTCCCTTCCCGCGCTGCGGCGATATAGTCCTGAAGCTTCTTGACGGGTATATTCAGTTGCTGGTTCATCCAACGGCACTTCCCTGTTTCAGGGTCCAAGGTTCCCCCAACCCCGAAGAACCAAGTCCTTGAATGGTCTGGCCAGTGCAATGTCTCTGGTTTGACCCCTTTATCAAGCAGGTCATTCTTAGCCTTGTCCCACAACGGCTGGGCTTTGAGGTAACTGATACGTCTCCGTCGTATCTACTTTTCCAAACACTTTTGCCCTTGTTTTGGACTCTAACTTAAATGATTTCAATGGAACTAACCCGGACTGACGTTGTTTTCAGTAGAATTGCCATGGTGTTATTTATGTGCAGAAACAAAAGTTATCGGACTGACCTGAAACTCCACGGAGATTATTTTTGGAAATAATAAAAAATACTGGCAAAGAATCAAGGCCAGGGGGCCCACACCCTAGCCACGAGGGTGGGGGCACGCCTGCCCCCTGGGCGCGCCCCCCTTCCTCGTGGGCCACCTAGAGCTCCACCGACCTCAACTCCATATATTCGTGTTCAGGGAGAAAAAAATAGAGGAGAAGGATTCATCATGTTTTACGATACGGAGCCGCCACCAAGCCCTAAACTCTCTCGGGGGGGCTGATCTGGAGTCCGTTCGGGGCTTCGGAGAGGGGAATCCGTCACCATCGTCATCATCAACCTTCGTCCATCACCAATTTCATGATGCTCACTAAGGGAGTCCTGGATTAGGGGGTGTTCGGATAGCCGGACTATGCCTTCAGCCGGACTCCTGGACTATGAAGATACAAGATTGAAGACTTCGTCCCGTGTCCGGAAGGGACTTTCCTTGGCATGGAAGGCAAGCTTGGCGATACAAATATTCAGATCTCCTACCATTGTAACTGACTTTGTGTAACCCTAACCCTCTCCGGTGTCTATATAAACCGAAGGGTTTTAGTCCGTAGGACAACATAGACAACAACAATCATACCATAGGCTAGCTTCTAGGGTTTAGCCTCTCTGATCTCGTGGTAGATCTACTCTTGTACTACCCATATCATCAATATTAATCAAGCAGGACGTAGGGTTTTACCTCCATCGTGAGGGCCCGAACCTGGGTAAAACTTCGTGTCCCTTGCCTCCTGTTACCATCCGGCCTAGACGCACAGTTCGGGACCCCCTACCCGAGATCCACCGGTTTTGACACCGACATTGGTGCTTTCATTGAGAGTTCCTCTGTGTCATCGCCGTCAGGCTCGATGGCTCCTACAATCATCAATGGCGAGGCAGTCCAGGGTGAGACCTTCCTCCCCGGACAGATCTTCGTCTTCGGCGGCTTCGCACTGCAGACCGATTCACTTGGCCATCTGGAGCAGATCGAAAGCTACGCCCCTGGCCGTCAGGTCAGATTTGGAAGTTTAAACTACACGACTGACATCCGCGGAGACTTGATCTTCGACGGATTCAAGCCACTGCCGAGTGCGCCGCACTGTCCCGACGAGCATGATCTAGCTCTGCCGCCGAACAGTGCCCTGGAGGCCGCACCCGCATCAGCTTCAGCCCTTAAGTCAGAGCCAACTGCACCAATCGAGGATGGGCGGTTGGACGCCACCTCGGGGGCTGCGATCCCAACGGCGATTGAGCCGAACACCAGCCCCGTACTCCGCGAGATTCGTGACTCCAAGGAGCCGGACTCCTCTCAGGACTCCGAACCCTTCGCGCCCTTGCCGATCGAATCCGATTGGGCGCCGATCATGGAGTTTACTGTCGCGGACATCTTTTAGCACTCACCTTTCGGCGATATTCTGAAGACACTAAAGTCTTTCTCTTTATCAGGAGAGTCCTGGCCGGACTACGGTCAGCAAGGATGGGATTCGGACGATGAAGAAATTCAAAGCCCACCAACCACCCACTTTGTAGCCACTGTCAACGATTTAACCGACATGCTCGACTTCGACTCCGAAGACATCGACGGTATGGACGCTGATGAAGGAGATGATGAAGAACCAGCGCCTACTAGGCCCTGGAAAGCCACCTCGTCATATGACATATACATGGTGGACACCCCAAAAGAAGGAGATGGCTTTGGAACAGCGGAGGATGACCCCTCCAAGAAACAGCCTAAGCGCCGGCATCAGCGGCGCCGCTCAAAATCCGGCCAAAACAAATGCGGTGACTCCAGCACGGGAGATAATAATACTCCGAAAAGTGCCGAAGAAAACCCCCTCCAGCAAGATTTAGCACAGGAGGATGGGGAAACCAGCCCTCATGAGAGAGCGGCTGACATAGAGGTCGAGGACGATAATTATAGGCCTCCCTCTGAAGACGAGGCAAGCCTCGACGACGACGAATTCGTCGTGCCAGAGGATCCCGTCGAGCAAGAGCGTTTTCAACGCAGGCTTATGTCCACGGCAAGAAGCCTCAAGAAAAAACAGCAACAACTTAAAGCTGATCAAGATTTGCTAGTCGACAGATGGACAGAAGTCCTTGCGGACGAAGAGCATAAACTCGAACGCCCCTCCAAGAGCTACCCAAAGCGCAGGTTGCTACCCTGATTAGAGGAGGAAGCACTTGATGCGGCCGACCGGCCACCTCGTGGCCGCGACAGAGAGGCCTCTCGGCCCTCCAATCAAGCCGCACCCCGTACCAAGGCACGGGAATATGCGTCGGACTTACGAGATATGTTGGAGGACAAGGCAAGGCAAACAAGATCGATCTATGGATCGCGTGGGAGCCCCACGGCTCGAGACGGTAACCGTCACGCCGGCCACAAATTCGGCAGGGCCGAACACAGTAGACAAAGCTCATTGGAGCTACGTCATGATATAGCCCAGTACAGAGGCGCCGCACACCCACTATGCTTCACAGACAAAATAATGGGTCATCAAATCCCCGAGGGTTTCAAACCCGTAAACATCGAATCATATGATGGCACAACAGATCCTGCGGTATGGATCGAGGATTATCTCCTTCATATCCACATGGCTCGCGGCGATGATTTCGACGCCATCAAATACCTCCCACTCAAGCTTAAAGGACCAGCTCGGCAGTGGCTTAACAGCCTGCCAACAGGGTCAATCAGTTGTTGGGAGGACCTGGAAGCCGCATTCCTCGACAATTTCCAGGGCAGTTATGTGCGACCCCCAGACGCCGATGACCTAAGCCACGTAATTTAGCAGCCAGATGAATCGGCCAGGCAATTTTGGACACGGTTCCTAACAAAGAAAAATCAAATAATCGACTGTCCGGACGCAGAGGCCCTAGCAGCCTTCAAGCATAATATCCGTGACGAGTGGCTTGCCCGGCACCTAGGACGGGAAAAGCCGAAATCTATGGCAGCACTCACGACACTCATGACCCGCTTTTGCGTGGGAGAAGACAGCTGGCTTGCTCGTAGCAACAATATGGCCAAGAACCCTGGTAATTCGGATACCAGGGACAGTAGTGGCAGATCGCATCGCAACAAGCAGAAGCGCCGCATTAACGGCGACAATGCTGAGGATACGGCAGTTAATGCCGGATTCAGAGGCTCTAAATCCGGTCAGCGGAAAAAGCCATTCAAAAGGAATCCTAGGGGCCCGTCCAGTTTGGACCGAATACTCGACCGCTTGTGCCAAATACATGGCACCCCCGAAAAGCCGGCCAATCACACCAACAGGGATTGTTGGGTGTTCAAGCAGGCAGGCAAGTTAAATGTCGAAAATGAAGACAAGGGGCTACATAGCGATGACGACTAGGAGCCCCGACCGCCGAACAATAGTAGACCCAATTATTGACGGATTTCATCTCACTAGTGTCCTTATGGATGGCGGCAGTAGCCTGAACCTGCTTTACCAGGATACAGTGCGGAAAATGGGCATAGATCCCTCGAGGATTAAGCCCACCAAAACGACCTTTAAAGGCGTAATACCAGGTGTAGAAGCCAACTGTACAGGCTCAGTCACACTTGAAGTGGTCTTCGGATCTCCGGATAATTTCCGAAGTGAGGAGTTAATCTTCGACATAGTCCCATTCCGCAGTGGCTATCACGCACTGCTCGGACGAACCGCATTCGCCAAGTTCAATGCGGTACCGCACTACGCATACCTTAAGCTCAAGATGCCAGGCCCTCGAGGAGTAATTACGGTGAATGGAAACACCGAACGCTCTCTCCGAACGGAGGAGCACACGGCGGCCCTGTCGGATTTTGGGTCCCGGCAGACCCTTGAGGTTCGAACACTAGGGTGCGCGCGGAGATTTCGCCTTCTACCTACCTGCACCCCTCCGCCTCGCTAAGATCTAAGCTATGGAAAGAACAAAACAAGAGTCACAGGGTTTATACTGGTTCAGGCCACCGTTGTGGTGTAATACCCTACTCCAGTGTGTGGTATGGTGGATTGCCTCTTGGGCTGATGATGATGAGCGAAAGGAAGAACAGCCTCGCGAGGGTCTATTCTTGGCTGGGGCGATGAACTGCTGGGAGGAGTTCAGTCACCCTTCACTCTCTCTCTCTCTCTCTCTCTCTCTCTCTCTCTCTCTTCTCGACTGTTGATCTCAATCCCCCCTAAACCTCTCTCGGATTTCGATCTTCTCTTCTTCGTCCTTTGCCTCTGCCCCCCTGCCCTGTGGGTGGCTTGTCCTATTTATAGAGGCCCTAGTACTCTTCCCAAATATCGATTGGGAAGGGAGCCAACAATGGTGGGCTAATTTGAAGGGGGACAGCTAGCACCAGCTATCCTGACAAAAGTAGTCTTCGCCTGCACAAAGCTCTGGTGGTGATGCCATCTTGGGCTCCACGATGACCTCCGTCTTGCAGTCTTCCTGGTCTTGGTCTTGTTGCACCGAAATGGCAACCTTTGCCTGATGCCTCGTCACTCTGTGGCTGCGCTTGCCCCCTTTGCACCAAAGAGGAAAGGAGGACACTGCGTGGGCTGGCACCCGCCTGGCGCCCTTGGTCATCATGGCTTGCGTCACGGGCACCTCATGAGGTACCCCGCCTTGATCTCTCCACCTCCTCGCGAGCCAGCCTGATGAGGCCGTGCCTGAGGAAGCTCCGCGTCGTCCGCCCCGCGAGGCTTGGCCCCTCGCGAGGGTCTTGGGTCTGTGTTGGTGAAGATGGGCCGTGCTGGTCCCCCCTTTGAGCCCCGCCGCAGGCCACAGGCAGGCAAGTCTGGGGACCCCCGTTCCCAGAACACCGACAGTAGCCCCCGGGCCCAAGGCGTGCCCGGACCTGGCCGTGCAGGGAGGCGAAAGGGCAAGAGCGAAGCGCCGCGGGCCCTAACAGCCTGCGGCCTTGGGCACCGTGTGGCGGCTGATTGGACGTGAGCACCTTAGCAACCGCGTGAGTTGATAAAGGAGCGGCATCTGCCTAGGCTTTGCTTTTCGCTTTCTCCGGTTGCTGCTCAGATCCCCTTCTTGCGCCTCTCCTTCCCTCCTCCAAAATTTCCAGATCTACTCCGACCGCGTGACCTAGGGAGCCATGGCGCCTCATGAGCCCCCGGCCATAGCTTGGTACTCGTCTGCCCTGGACTCGCCAAACGTGTCGGAGGCGAGCCTCGCCCGGTTGCGCCGGATGACGGCGGCGCGAGGCATCGATGCGGCGAAGGTGTTCAAGGCCGGCTCCGCCACCCCTGAGGGTCAAGGGAGCACCTTCTATCCGTTCTTCGTAAGTGCCATTGCTGCTGGCCTGGTGCCTCCCTTCTCCGAGTTCTTCTTCTCTGTCCTCCGCCATTATAAGCTACAGGCTCTGCATCTCCACCCCAACTCCGTCCTTCTCCTGGCAATCTTCGCCTATTATTGTGAGGCTCACATAGGGGTGCAGCCCTCAGTGGCCTTGCTGCACCACTACTTCTACCTCTGGACCTCTCGCGGTCCTGCTTCCGCGTGCGCGAGCTTCATCGCGTACGGTGGCGCCATTGCCATCTCAAACCCCGGGAAAAGGATTGAGGGCTTCAGGAGCAAGTGGGTCTTGGTGGATGCTGGGCGCATCCACCCTCGGCTGATCTTGCCCACGGAGCAGCCCACGAGCTCCAGCGATTGGGGTCGAGCGGAGCTCGCGGACCCCTGCACGAAGCTGGTGTTGGAGAAGATGGACGCGGATCTAAGGCCGGCCAACATGGCGGCGGCGAAGCTGACCGGCGCGTCGCTGCTGAGGGAATTCCTGGAGCACCAGCTGGCTCTGCTTCGGCAGTACTCACTTCCGATGTGGAGGCCCCATCCGAGCCCCGCAGCCTTGGCCGACGGAGATCTGGCTGCGGTCCTCCAATCTCTGGTCGGGGGCGATGTGGCGAGGTTGGAGGGAGCTCCTACGCCCTTGTTCCTCCGCGACGACTGGGAGCAGGTAGTGGAGTCCATGCCCGTCTTCAACGGGGACGGGCCCGTGCCCATGGAAACTCCCGGGGAATCGGTGGACGTGTCCTCCGATTACTCTGGCGAAGAGGAGGAAGGAGGGGAGCGGGAAAAAGGGCCTGACTCCGAGGCGACTGACGGAGAGTCGATGGCTCCCCTCCCCCGGCGCAGGTCCCGCGTTCTCCGCCTTTCTCCGAGCGATGACGACGAGGATGATGATGAGCAGGACGGCGGGAGCTTGCCCCCGATCCCGAAGAAGGACAAGACCGGGCTGGTCTCCCGCGGGTCTGCCCCGGCCCCGAGGCGGACCGCAG
This sequence comes from Triticum urartu, assembly GCF_003073215.2. Lineage (NCBI taxonomy): Eukaryota > Viridiplantae > Streptophyta > Magnoliopsida > Poales > Poaceae > Triticum > Triticum urartu. Next base: position 93,477,774 of record NC_053028.1, on the reverse strand, counting down.
ACGCACCTTCCGCTTCCAAGCTTCCCGAGGCTGACCCTTCCAGCCGGCTTTCAGGCTTCAAATTTGGCCGGAGGCCGCTCAAGCTCATTGGCGATGACCCGTAAGTGTTTGATTCTTGTCTTTATTTCTTGTTCTGCTTCTGAGGCTTGACGTCCGCATCTCTTGGATAGGCTGGCGCCCGCAGCAAAGAAGCCGAAGGGAGCTCCTGAGGTTCCATCAGTGGCAGCGCCTCTGTCCGCGAAGGAGGGTGACCGCGACGCATAGGCTTCTCCTGCCCGGTCGTCCTCGCGAGGCCTGGCTGAGCCGGCTGGGGCGAACCCAGCCCCCACGGCCCAAGTGACTCCCGAGGTGTCCTTGCCTGCCGCCGCCACTACAGCCGTTGGGGCGCAGCAGACTCCGCCTCAGGATGTTGTGGCTGCGCTGCCGCCTTCTCCTCCTACTCCAACAGCTGCTGTCTCTCCGACTCCTTCTGCCGTTCTGGATCGTGCTGCTGCTGAGCTGGACCGACTGCGGCAGGATCTTCTTGGCGCCGACCCTCGCTTGGTGGCCGGGCGCTTGGAGCTGGCTTCAGGATGGGTTCGCTCCGACGCTTCGATTCGGGCGGCGCTGGTCCAGGCCTCGACGGCTTGCGATAAGGAGAAGCAGGCCGTCCTTGAGGCGAAGGCTGCTCATGACGCAGCCCTGGGGGGGGGGGGGGGTCGACGTCCGTGGTCGCTGCAAGGCGCTGGAGGACGAGCTGCAAGGCCTGCGAGACCAGCTCACGAAAGAGGCCCGCCTTCGCCAAGAGCAGGAGGAAGGCGTGAAGGCTCGCGAGGCGGCCATCAAGGAGAGGCAGGTCAAGCTCAGGAAGCGCCGCGACCGCCTAGGCGCGCTAGAGCAGGAGTTGGGGGCGAGGAAGGCCGAGCTGGACGACAAGGCCCTGGTTCTTGCCGAGGACCGCATGGCCTTCACGGATATGGAGGCGAAGGCTCGCTCCTCGCTAAGGATGCTTTACGACAGCGGCCTGGAGAGCCCGCTAGCTGGCGCCGAGGACGGCCCCGCCAAGCTGCTTCCCTTCCTGGTTCGCGCTCTTGAAGATGTCGCCCTTGGCCTTGGCCCCACGGCCGAGGCCGAGGCCCGTGTCCTGTCTTCTGCAGCACTGACGCGGGTCCTCACCCACATCTACCTTCGCGATCCCGGCGTCGACCTCGACAGCCTGCTGGAGCCAGTAAGCGGCGAGCGTGCCGCTGCCGCTGCCAAGGCCGTGAAGGGTCGCGCGGAGGCTCTGCTGGGGAAGTTCCGGGCCTTTAGCACCAAGCCGAAGCAAGGCGCTGCCGACCCCACTGCTCCATAAGGCGAACCCACTCCGCGCTGCTCCACCGCCGACAAGTGACTCCGTTGTGGCTCCTGTCCTGCCTTTAATTCCTGCACATGTATCATGCCTCGGGGAGGCGTTTAAACTTGCGTTTGGCATTGAGATAATAGTGTGGACTATAATATTTGCTTTTGAATTCCTTGAAATTTGCGCTTTTCCTTCCTACTTGCTTATGTTCTACGCCGGCAGAGCCCGGCCCCGCGCATACCTCACCCAGCGTTAGTCCCGACCGGAAACCAGGACGGGGCCAAGGAGTGAGGGGCTACGTGACAAGTTAGGCTCCTGGGTCGCGATGCTCAGGAGTCCCCCTTGGCGCATGAACAGCAAGTAGGGAGGTGTGATGTGGGTGGATCTATCGTTCTACGTCTGCAGAGCCCGGCCGCGCGCATACCTCAACCGCCGTTAGCCTTTCGGAACTAAGGAGTGAGGGGCTACGTGACCAATTAGGCTCCTGAGTCACGATGCTCAGGAGTCCCCCTTGACGCTCAAACGGCCTTCGTACCTTGGCTCTGCTTGGGGGGAGACGCGCGACGAACCAGGCCCGGGGGGACCTGGCTGGGCGGCGTGCGTCTGGGTGTGACCCAGGCGCAGCCCCCGTGCCCAGCCCCCTCGTGCGGCACTCCTGAGGGGAGGCATTACGATGAGGCTAGACACTGAGCTCTGGGCTCCCTGAGGTTGATGCGGCCTGGGGGCCACCCTCAGTTGTTTATCACCAGCGCAGAGTATAGCGCTTCCGTATGTGTGCGGGAATAGCCGCTCCTCGGCAGTGTCGTCAGCCAGCGCGGAGCATGGTGCTTCCACTGGTATGTGGGAGGGGGCCCCCCTCCGGGAGGAGCCCCCGGGGCGTGTACAGCCCCGCCCTGACACGTGGCTGGCACGGTAGGGCCTGGCGAGGTGTATCTGGGCACCCGTGAGCCAGCGCGGGACTCACGGGGCCCTACCTCTAGGCGGGTTGCGCCTGGCACTGGGCCTTATCTTGTGATGTGTCCCTGCAAATTCGGTTAGATGTCGCCACCCTACATCCTCGGGTCCCGGCCCTCGAGCTGGTCTCAGCCGTCGCTGGTATGCCAGGTCGCGATGCCGTGGACAAGGCCAGAGGGTGAGGGCTGGAGAGCCAGTAACAACCCTGAGTCGCGATGCTCAGGTACCCCCCCTTTAACGTGCAAGTGGTCGGCATGGAGAAGAAGAGGTGCCGTGGACCGGCATCAAATAATCAAGCATGGTGGGTCGAACGCATAACCGGAAATAAACGCAAATGGGATACATGCCGCTGGGTCTGGCCCGAGCGACTTGGGGATCATGCAGCCCGAGGGGCGCCCCCAACAAGGTAAGCTAACAACATGAAACAAAAGGGATACACGCCGCAGGGACGGACCCACGCGACCTGGGAATAATGCAGCCCTGGGGGGCGCTCCCAGCTGGAAGTGAAACTTGAAAGATGTCACCTGATGACGTTGAGGACGAAGGGGTGTTGGTGTAGCAGACTAGGTGGGCTGCGGAAGCCGATCCTCATGAGCCCCCAGGCCCAGGGGCCTCGGGAGGCTCCGGAGGCGCTGGTGGCTCCTTGCGGACCATCTCCATCTCCGCCAGGGCCGCGGAACGCCTGGCCTCTTGTGCCTCCATGATGCCGCTTATGAGGCGCTGGTACGTGGCAGCCACGTTCGGCAAGCCGTAAGGCATGCGAACGTAGCTGTGGGGTGGACCTCCGCAGCGCCCCACTCGCGAGGGCCAGAGGCGCTCCAGAGAGGCGACTCGGTTGAGCCCTGGTATGTCGATGCAGACGCGCAGCCCGCCATCCTCGCCTGGATGGGGAGCCACTGCTGGTAGGCGGCGGCCGCCTTTCATGACTCTTGACTCCTGTAGCTCCTGAATGGCCTTGCTGACGAACTCCTGAGGGTCTGGCTCTCCTTGCCTTACTCCTACTTGAGGGAAACGTGCTTCGAAACACGCCTCCATGTGGTGCCCAAGCGCTTCCCTTGTGACCCTAGCTAGGTCGGTGGCCCACTACGGGAGAGCCCCCGAGCCCTGCCTGAGGAGGGCGCCGGGCGCGCTTTCCTATGCGATGGAAGGAGGTCCCCCTGGGCAGGCACGGGCCCAGAGGGGCCTGCCTCCTGAGGGGCCGGGCCGGACGATGTCTTCTTCTTCTTGGGGGCGGTCTCGGGAAGCCTCCTGCTTCCGTGATCCGGGTCTTCCAGTGACGCGGCCTGAAAGGCACGTTCCAGGGAACACACCGCGTCCCTCTCTTCACAGGGCACCGTGATGACTCCGCCACTTCCTGGCATCTTGAGGACGTTGTAGCCGTGGTGAGTTACGGCCATGAACTTGGCCAGCGTCAGGTACCCAAGGATGGCGTTGTACGGCAGGCGAATGTGAGCGACGTCGAAGTCAATGAGCTTGGTGCGGTAGTTGTCGCGTGCCCCGAAGGTGACAGGGAGGCGGACCTGCCCAATCGGGACCGTGGAGCCGTCGGTGATTCCGGAGAAAGGCTTGGTTGGCTGAAGCTGGCTGTAGGGCACTTGGAGATTGTTGAATGTTTCCACGGACAGGACGTTGAGCCCTGCCCCGCCATCGATGAGGGTCCTGGTGACCACCACGTTGCTGATGATTGGGGAACAAAGCATCAGGAGGACTCCGGCTGTAGCCGCACACTTGAGCTGATCTGCTGAGCTGAATGTGATGGCGCACGCCGACCACCTGAGAGGGCGCGTGGCTTCGAGCTTGGGGAGGACTGCATTCACTTCGCGGGCGAACTGCTTGAAGATGCCTTGAGAGGCTGGGGCTTGAGCCCCACCCAAGATGTAAGTGATCGCGCGCGGCTCCTGAAAGCCCCCAGCCCCCTCGTCCTAGTGGTGGTCCTCGTTTCTCCTTGGCTGCGAAGGCAGCGGAGGAAGGCCTGCGTTGCCTTGCGGGCGATCCTCGCGAGGCTGATCCCTCCAGTCTCCCTCGCGAGGCAGTTCTTGCTAGCGATCCTCGCGAGGTTGATCGCGCCACCCTTGGCGCGGGCCACGGTCTTCCCAGCATCCTGCGTTCCTTCCTCCTCCTCGACCGTAGCCCCGGTCACCGCGGTCGGGGCGACGGCCGATCCTTCCTTCTCGCACGGCTCGGAGCTCTTGACACTCGTTGGTGTTGTGGGTGTGGAGGTCGTGGTACACACAGTACCGACTGCCCTTGGAAGGTTCGGGCTGATCTTTACCCCGCTTGGTGTCTGGTTCTGCCGCGAGCACGGCAGCCCCCTTGCGCTTCACATCCTTGGCCTTGGGCTTCTTCTCTTCTGGGTCTGCGGCAGGCAGCTCGAGGAGGGAGAGACGCCCTTCCTCGGCCCTGGCGCACTTGGTTGCCAAGTTGAGCAGCTCCTCCTTCATCTTGACATCGCGCACGCCGTCGGAGAAGGCTGAGATGATGGCCTCCTCAGTCACCTTGGGAATCTTGAGGTGTGTGTTGTTCAAGCGTTGGATGTACTTCTGTAGGGTCTCCCCGGGTTGTTGCTTGATGCGGCGCATGTCGCTCACGGCGGGTGGCCGGTCGCGAGTACCTTGGAAGTTGGCGATGAAGCGGGTGCGCATCTCGTCCCAGGAGGAGATCGTGCTTGGAGCCAGGTTCAGGAGCCAGGTGTGGGCCCCGTCCTTGAGCGCCATGGGAAACTAGTTCGCCATGACCTTCACGTCTTCGTTGGCAGCTTCGATGCCCAGCTCGTAGAGCTGGAGGAACTCCGCAGGGTCAGCCGTGCCATCGTAACGAGGAGGCAGGTCTGGCTTGAACTTGCCAGGCCACGCGACGCTGCGTAGCTCGGCGGTGAAGGCACGGCAGCCTGCTGTGGCCACGGGAGGCCTTGGGTGACGGAGAGCTTGGTCTTGCATGTCCCCACGCGCTGCAGCTGGGAGCAGCGTGGGGTCTTGACGTGCGGGAGAAAGAGCATGGTCGCGACGTGCTGGAGCAGGGAGTGCCCGAGCAGCTTCTTGCGGGCGAGGGACTTCTTGGCAGCTCTGCTCTTGCCATGCTGGCACCTGACGGAGCGGGTTCTGCCCAGGGGCCATGCGCCTTGGAGCCATGGCGCCTTCTTGAGGAGGAGGCGGCCGGGGCGCCACCGGAGCCTCGTCGCCCGCGCGGGGCAGGGTGGGGTGCAGCGGAACAGACGGCGCAGGAGAGCCCCCTGCGGCACGGACGAGCTCGGCGACGCGGTCGAGCCATTCTTCGTAGACGTCATCGACGGGGCGGTAGCGTAGGAGCTCGTTTGCCGCGATGAGCGCAGCTCGAGCCTCCATGGGTGCGCGGAGCGCGCGGGACGAAGAACCAGCTGGGGTGAGCGAGGGAGTACCGGTGCGGCCGTCTTGCCGCACGGACGGATGCTGAGACGATGCTTGCTGCTCGTCCCCCGCCAGGCCGGTGGCGGCGTTGACGGCAGGTGATGGGGAACGACGAGGACGCCCACCGACAGGAGCCGTCTGGGCAACGTGAGAAGCGAGGGCGGCCCGGCACTCGGCGCGGGCCCGACGAGCGTCAGACATGGGCGCGATGGTCGGAGGAGAACGGGGTGGTGGAAGACGAATTCCGGCGCTCCCCTACCTGGCGCGCCAAATGTCGGATTTCGGGTTTCGGCGGACCCTTGAGGTTCGAACACTGGGGTGCGCGCGGAGATTTCGCCTTCTACCTACCTGCACCCCTTCGCCTCGCTAAGATCTAAGCTATGGAAAGAACAAAACAAGAGTCATAGGGTTTATACTGGTTCGGGCCACCGTTGTGGTGTAATACCCTACTGCAGTGTGTGGTGTGGTGGATTGCCTCTTGGGCTGATGATGATGAGCGATACAAGGAAGAACAGCCTCGCGAGGGTCTGTTCTTGGCTGGGGCGATGAACTGCTGGGAGGAGTTCAGTCACCCTTCACTCTCTCTCTCTCTTCTCGACTGTTGATCTCGATCCCCCCTAAACCTCTCTCAGATTTTGATCTTCTCTTCTTCGTCCTTTGCCTCTGCCCCCCTACCCAGTGGGTGGCTGGTCCTATTTATAGAGGCCCTGGTCCTCTTCCCAAATATTGAGCGGGAAGGGAGCCAACAATGGCGGGCTAATTTGAAGGGGGACAGCTAGCACCAGCTATCCTGATAAAAGTAGTCTTCGCCTGCACAAAGATCTGGTGGTGATGCCGTCTTGGGCTCCACGATGACCTCCGTCTTGCAGTCTTCCTGGTCTTGGTCTTGTTGCACCGAAATGGCAACCTTTACCTGATGCCTCGGTACTCCACGGCTACGCTTGCCCCCTTTGCACCAAAGAGGAAAGGAGGACACTGCGCGGGCTGGCACCCGCCTGGCTCCCTTGGTCGTCATGGCTTGCGTCACGGGCACCTCGTGAGGTACCCCGCCATGATCTCTCCGCCTCCTCGCGAGCCAGCCCGATGAGGCCGTGCCTGAGGAAGCTCCGCGTCGTCCGACCCACGAGGCTTGGCCCCTCGCGAGGGTCTTGGGTCTGTGTTGGTGAAGATGGGCCGTGCTAGGCCCCCCTTTGAGCCACGCCGTAGGCCGCAGGTAGGCAAGTCTGGGGACCCCCGTTCCCAGAACACCGACAGGCCCTTGCAGCGGAAGCACAAAGCAGCCTCTCCAGGCAGTTCTCCAGTCCGGCCATTAAGTGTCCGGACACCGTCAAGCGCGCCCGGAGTAACGCACAACAAGACCTCCTGGCACGTTCCGAGCGGGCGTAGCAATGCGGCCCCAACCCCAGCCCTCGCAATAATGCGACATCAGTGCTTCGCGTACATAACTACGCACCATCACGGCACGCCCGAAACGCGGCTTAAACCGCACCAGGGGCTGCCGATTTTTTTTTAATTTTCTCTTACTTTCAGGACTCCAATCTTCGGAAGGCCTGTTCGGCAGTTTAATTGCCGCACAAACGATGCAAGAACCAGGGAGGCAGACAAGCCACGCCCCATTACGGAACTCACAGGTGGTCTCTATCACGAGCAATATACCTGTTTCGCCTACTATTCCGCAGCTTGCCCCTGGAGCAGACATGTTAAATAGTCCAACTTTTTGTTTATCGCATTATTTGTATCGTTCTGCTTTGATCGCAGCTACTTTTAATAAACAATGCATAGCTTTTATCTATTTTTGCATTATCTTTTTATAAATATATGTTCCTTACCGACATGTTGCACCCGTACAATTTGGTACAGCCAAAATACGCCAGGGGCTTTAGTACCCCTCAATATGGTGTGAGAAGTCCGAACACTTTCACAAGTGCGGCACCCCGAACTTATAGCATTATATGCATCGGCTCCGAATCATGTCTTGGGTCAATAGTTGGGTTTGCCCGGCTCCTATGTTTTGGTGCCTTACGTTCCGCTATATCGGCTAAGGTAGCACTAGGAGAACCACTGCGATTGTGCCCCAGTTGAGCTGGGCCGAGCACCTCAGTGGAGAAAGCTAAAACTGACTGTCATGATGAAGCGAGAGCTGGTCGCTGTTCGAGAGGTTTTTTCGAGTCCCGAAAAACTTATGCCGCTTAGGGCGAGGAGTCGGCTCTGTCCGGCCAAGGTGTGGATAGCGCCCCAAACTCGGTCTTCCGAATACTAGGGGCTTCGCCGAAATTTAAAATTATAGAATTCTATGGCTAAGTGAGAGTGTTCACGCATTATAGTCCGATTGCCTTGTTCGTTGGGCTGAGCGCCTCCCTCGAAGGACCCAAACATGGGAAAAAGAGCGCTCAGGTTTATCCCCGAACACCCCAGCACTAGCGGCATGGGGGAAGAAGCCGATGACTCGCCATCTCTCAGAATTGATAAACAACCCCACAGAAGGTAATATTTTAAATTCAAACAGCATTGCTCAGCACATATGAACAAGTTTTCAGCGCACAGGACAAAAACGAACGAGTTTTACTCAAAAATTACATCCCTAGAACATTCATTCGCCACAAGGCAGGCACCCTTCAGAACATCCTTATAGTAATTCTCGGGCTTGCGATGCTCTTTCCCCGATGGTGGCCCGTCCTTCACGAGCTTCTCAGCATCGAGCTTGCCCCAGTGCACCTTAGCACGGGCAAGGGCCCTACGGGCACCTTCAATGTAGACGGGAGCGCTTGATGACTTCGAGCCTTGCACAGGCCTCCACCAGCCGCCGCACCAGCCCGAAATAGCTCCCAGGCAGAGCCTCTCCAGGCCACAGCCGAACTAGGAGACCCTTCATGGCCTGTTCGGCCGCCTTGTGGAGCTCGACCAGTTGCTTCAGCTGGTCGCTCAGGGGCACGGGGTGTCTAGCCTCAACATACTGAGACCAGAACACCTTCTCTGTTGAGCTGCCCTCCTTGGCTCGATAGAATGCGGCGGCATCGGACACACTCCGGGGAAGATCTGCGAACGCTCCTGGAGAACTCCGGATTTGGGTAAGTAACAAGTAACTCACGTTTATATGTTTGCTTTGCATAAAGAATGCCTTACCCGCCGCTATCTTCTTCACCTCATCCAACTCCTGGAGGGTCTTCTGGGATTCGGTCTTGGCAGCCTTGGCATTTTCAATAGCCGCCGCGAGCTCGGACTCTCGCGTCTTTGAGTCAAGCTCCAAACTCTCATGTTTCTTCATGAGAACCTGGAGCTCTTGCCGCACCTTGCCAACCTCGGCCTCATACTTCTCCCACTCGGTGCGCTCCGCGGCCACACTCTTCTTGGCCTCGAGCAGCGCTTGCTTAAGGGTCGCCACCTCAGACGTGGCCCCTACAATAGCCATGTTAGTCCTGTCATTTTTTGCAATTGCACCTTTTTTATATATACATTCAAACAAGGTATTTCTTACCTTCCTTCTCCTCGAGCTGCTTCTTGGCACGCCTGAGCTCTTGCTTGGACTTCTCGAGGCTCTGCTTCAGTGTGTCCACTTCCGCAGTCAGTGCGGCGGACGCCAGCAGAGAAACCTGCATACGCATATTGACTCCTTTTGTTAGACTCCTGTGAATTCTTTGATCCTCTATTCGGCTTTTCTTCCTGAACGCCCAACAGAGCATCAGGGGCTACTGTCTATGCGGTAATATTATTTACACATTATTTACTTACCTCAAAGCCTGTTGAAAGGCTAGTACAAGCTTCAGTCAGTCCGCTCTTGGCGGACTGAACTTTCTGGACCACCGCACTCATAATAGTGTGGTGCCCCTCGTCGATGGAGGCGCCTTCGAGCACCTCCAATAGATTGTCCGGCGCCCCCAGTTGAACGGGGGTCACCGGCACGGTGGGCCTGCTCCTCCTGGAAGGAGGTCGCCCACCGGACTTTGGAACCTTTGAAGGTTCCAGAGCGGTGTCCGGTCTTGAGACGGACTTGGAGCCCTGGGGGGTTTCATCCCCTTTACTCCGGGAGTCTGGGAGGTCGCCTTGCGGCGCCTCCAGGACCACCTCCTCCCAGCTTGGAACCTGTCGGGACAACACTTCGGTGTCATCCGTAGGGTGGGGTGAGGAAGTCGTCGGAAGCGAGTTCACATCCGAAGAGTCCAGCGAGCCGCTCGACGACGCGTCGAGCCGGCCTTTGGGTGGGCTGCATAAACATATTCGACATAAGGGAAAGCTGTGCAATAAACTAATACTATGAGTTACTCCGGTATCCGGATATTTCGATTTCGCCAGGGGCTTGGCCCTGGGCTGCCACTCCTCTCCGCCCTCGTCGGCGTCGGTGGAGTAGTCCGGAGGAAGGGTTTTCCCCTTCTTGGACCCTCCGGCCTCCCCAGAGAGGGCGGCCTTCCTTTTCTTCTCTCCTCCCACTGGAGGGGGAGAGGTTTCTTCTTCTTCCTCCTCGTCTTCACGGGAGGAATGCGCCTCGGAACCGCCGGATGATGAATCCGACACCTCCTGGCGCCGGGCACTCTTTTGAGTCCCCGTGGCCCTTTTCGCGGCCTTCTTATCCGGCACCACATAGGGCGCCGGAACCAGCAGCTTCGCCAAGCGAGCGTCCTCTGGGCCTTCGGGCAAAGGAGCCGGATAGTTGATCTATCCGGACGTCACCTGCCAATCCTGTCAAAGGTAAGGGAGCTTAGATCCCGCATGGAGTCAAACTATGAAAAACTAATACCCTGTAAAAGGAAATAAATAGCTTACCGCATGAGCGTGATGCTGTGTACTGAATCCGCGATCCTCGGCAGCAGATGCGGGGGCCTCGGCACCCTTGAAAAGCACCCTCCAGGCATCTTCGTACGTCGTGTCGAAGACCCTGCTCAGAGTTTGGTGCCGCGCCGGATCGAACTCCCACAGGTTGAAAGCCCGTCGTTGACATGGGAGGATCAGGCAGATGAGCATAACCTGGACTACGTTGACAAGTTTGAGCTTCTTGTCCACCAGGGTTTGGATGCATGTTTGGAGTCCGGTCAGCTCTCCTTTCTTACCCCATGACAGGCCCGTATCCGTCCAGGAGGTGAGCCGCGTAGGGGGTCCGGATCGAAACTCGGGGGGTGCAACCCACTCAGGGTAGCGTGGCTCGATGATGTAAAACCACCCCGCTTGCCACCCCTTTAGGGTCTCCACAAAGGAGCCCTCGAGCCATAAGACGTTGGCCATCTTGCCAACCATAGCGCCTCCGCACTCCGGCTGGTTGCCGCGCACCACCTTCGGCTTGACGTTGAAAGTCTTGAGCCACAGGCCGAAATGGGGGCGGATGCGGAGGAAGGCCTCGCACACGACGATAAATGCCGAGATGTTGAGGACGAAGTTCGGGGCCAGATCGTGGAAATCCAGGCCGTAGTAGAACATGAGCCCCCGGACAAATGGGTGGAGAGGGAAGCCCAGTCCGTGGAGGAAATGGGGGAGGAACACCACCCTCTCATGGGGCCTAGGGGTGGGGATGAGCTGCCCCTTTTCGGGAAGCCGGTACGCAATGTCGTTAGACAAGTATCCGGCCTTCCTCAGCTTTTTGATGTTTCCCTCCGTGACGGAGGAGACCATCCACTTGCCTCCCGCTCCGGACATGGCTGGAGAAGGTTGAGGTGGGAGTGCGGACTTGGGTGCTGGAGCTCGAGTGCGCGAGAATGGATAGGCGAAGGAGGAAGAAGGCGTAGGTGAAAAGGTGGATCCTTATCCCCTTATATGGGTGGATGCAACTACGTGTCCCCACCAGCCTGGTAAAACTCGCTTATCTCCAAGTGTCGTAATCAATGGCGCGGTTGGGTTACCCACACCCGTATTGATGGGAATCCCGAAATAAGGGGACATGATCTCTGCTTTGACAAGACATGCCAAGGAAACCGCCTCGCATAATGCGCTGAGGTGGGATAATGAAATGACTCGGATAAAGGCTTGGCCGTGGTGTGTCACGCTACGGGATACGTCAGCAGATTAGATTTGTGTAAATATTATTCTCTCTATGGCAATATGTGGAAACTTATTTTGCAGAGCCGGACACTATCTTTGTGTTCAAAATCTTCTATGAAATACTTGGAGGAGGAACCCGCCTTGCAATGCCGAAGACAATCTGCGCGCCGGACTCGTCGTCATTGAAGCCAGGTTCAGGGGCTACTGAGGGAGTCCTGGATTAGGGGGTGTTCGGATAGCCGGACTATGCCTTCAGCCGGACTCCTAGACTATGAAGATACAAGATTGAAGACTTCGTCCCGTGTCCGGAAGGGACTTTCCTTGGCATGGAAGGCAAGCTTGGCGATACGGATATTCAGATCTCCTACCATTGTAACCGACTTTGTGTAACCCTAACCCTCTCCGGTGTCTATATAAACCAGAGGGTTTTAGTCCGTAGGACAACATAGACAACAACAATCATACCATAGGCTAGCTTCTATGGTTTAGCCTCTCTGATCTCGTGGTAGATCTACTCTTGTACTACCCATATCATCAATATTAATCAAGCAGGACGTAGGGTTTTACCTCCATCGTGAGGGCCCGAACCTGGGTAAAACTTCGTGTCCCTTGCCTCCTGTTACCATCCGGCCTAGACGCACAGTTCCGGACCCCCTACCCGAGATCCGCCGGTTTTGACACCGACACTCACCATCGTGCGTGAGTAATTCCATCTTAGGCTTGCTCGACGGTGATGGGTTGGATGATATTTATCATGTAATCGAGTTAGTTTTGTTTGCTTTGATCCCTAGTATCCACTATGTTCTGAGATTGATGTTGCTATGACTTTTCTATACTTAATGCTTGTCACTAGGGCTCGAGTGCCATGATTTCAGATCTGAACCTATTATGTTTTCATGAATATATGTGAGTTCTTGATCTTATCTTGCAAGTATATAGTCACCTACTATGTGTTATGGTCCGGCAACCCCGAAGTGACAATAATCGGGACAACTCCCGGTGATGACCGTAGTTTGAGGAGTTCATGTATTCACTATGTGTTAATGCTTTGGTCTGGTACTCTATTAAAAGGAGGCCTTAATATCCCTTAGTTTCCACTAGGACCCCGCTGCCACGGGAGGGTAGGACAAAAGAAGTCATGCAAGTTCTTTTCCATAAGCACGTATGACTATATTCGGAATACATGCCTACATTACATTGATGAATTGGAGCTAGTTCTGTGTCACCCTAGGTTATGACTGTTACATGATCGATCGCATCCAACATAATTCTCTATCACCGATCCATTGCCTACGAGCTTTCTATATATTGTTCTTCACTTATTTACTTTTCCGTTGCTATTGTTATCATCACTATAAAACACCAAAAATATTACTTTTGCTACCGTTACATTTTGCCACAGTTACCACTACTATCATATTACTTTGCTACTAAACACTTTGCTGCAGATATTAAGTTTCCAAGTGTGGTTGAATTAACAACTCAGCTGCTAATACTTGAGAATATTCTTTGGCTCCCCTTGTGTCGAGTCAATAAATTTGGGTTGAATACTCTACCCTCAAAAACTGTTGCGATCCCCTATACTTGTGGGTTATCAAGACTATTTTCTGACACCGTTGCCGGGGAGAATAGCTCTATTCTTTGAGTCACTTGGGATTTATATCTGCTGGTCACTATGAAGAACTTGAAAGACAAGAAAACAAAAATTTATCCCTCAACTATGAGGGGAGGTAAGGAACTGCCATCTAGGTCTGCACTTGATTCACATTATGTTTTGAGTAAGCTTGCGACACCTAAACCTGCTTCTGCTATTAATTCTGATGTGTCGCATATTATTGATGATGCCACTTCTGCTATGCATGATACTTATGATGAAACTAATTCTATGCTAGATACTACTGTGCCACTTGGTGAATTTCTTGATGAACAACTTGCTAGGGCTAGAGAGAATGAAATTATTGAAACTGATAATATTGATGAAAGTGATGATGAAGGCTCTCCTAATAAATATGAATTGCATGTTGTGCCTGAGGGCTATGTTATGGATGAAGAAACTAAAAGAGACTTTCTTGCATGCAATGATAGAAGTGATCTTAAGAAATTATTAACTAAGCTTAAAAAAACTTTGAATTCTAGAATGAAATATGATCCTTCTTATGCTAGTTCACCTACCTTTGTTACTGATAATGATTATGAATTCTCTATTGATCCCGATATACTTACTTTGGTTGAATCTGATCCTTTTTATTGTTATGAATCTTAAACTGTTGTGGCACATCTTACTAAATTAAATTATATAGCCACCCTGTTCACTAATGATGAGAGAACTCGCTACTTTTATATCCTTAAAATATTTCCGTTCTCATTAAAGGGTGATGCTAAGATATGGTTTAATTCTCTTGATCCTGGTTGTGTGCATAGTCCCCAGGATATGATTTATTACTTCTCTGCTAAATATTTCCCTGCTCATAAGAAAGAAGCTGCCTTAAGGGATATATATAATTTTGTGCAAATTGGAGAAGAGAGTCTCCCACAAGCTTGAGGGAGGCTTCTCCAATTACTTAATGCTTTGCCTGATCACCCTCTTGAGAAAAATGAAATACTTGATATC